>NC_047103.1:0-300000 GCF_902500255.1 Thalassophryne amazonica
ATTTTTTTGGGGGGTCTTCTGGTCAAGGGAGTGCCCGTGCACTTCCGTTCCCTTTTGGGGACGGAACCCTAATTCTATTCCTAACCAGCCAGCGCCGCCTTGATTCAGAAGCACCCATTTGGAAGCCACAAATTAGCACACTTGTCGTTACTTTATGTTATTTTATGTTATTTTATCTTTTTTTAAATGCTACCTTACCCTAACCCTAACCCTTAAGCCCTAACCCTAACCACAATTGGCTTTTGTACATACACACATTTGGAGCTGTGGAGGGCAATAGGTGAAAATTGGTAGTATAAATTGATAATGGACATGTTTCCTTTGGATGTGGCTTATTACACAGAACATGACAAAGCAATTTTGTAACTTGTTGGTGTTAACGCAAGTATGTGCCATAATCCAACCCTACTCCTGACCTTAACCACGGTTCCTTATGTACACGCACAGTTTATGGAGGGCAAGTGACCCGAATTCTAACCAGAGTATGCTTATAAGCACATTGAACTTATGGAGTCTGTGGGAATTAAGTGAAACAAATATATAAAAAAAGTGGAAGGTCAGGTAAAATGAAACAAATTATTGCTTTTTTATGTTTTGTGTGAGTGGGGCATCCATGTTTTGCTTGGAAATTCACTTTTGCTTTAACCCCACTTCAACCTAAATTGTTTTCTTTTCTTTTCTCTTTTTTTCTTTTCTTAAAACAAATTTGCTGTTTCATGCAGGGGCGGAGTCTTACCCCTATAAAGGCAGCCTCTGTCTCTCCTGCTCATTTTCACACCAACCTGAGGCCTGTTCAGACATGTTCAGAGGATGAGTGCAATTTGGCAACCCTGGACATGAATATTAATTTTTATGGCTATTTGTAGAATTTTTTGCATGCTCCTACGCCTGAGGAAGGTCCAATTTGACCGAAACGTCGCGACGGGGCATGTTTCAAACTAATTTTTGTTGTACCAAGGAAGAGGTTACTCTGGCTCCTGATTACACTAATTTTTGGGGGGTCTTCTGGTCAAGGGAGTGCCCGTGCACTTCCGTTCCCTTTTGGGGACGGAACCCTAATTCTATTCCTAACCAGCCAGCGCCGCCTTGATTCAGAAGCACCCATTTGGAAGCCACAAATTAGCACACTTGTCGTTACTTTATGTTATTTTATGTTATTTTATCTTTTTTTAAATGCTACCTTACCCTAACCCTAACCCTTAAGCCCTAACCCTAACCACAATTGGCTTTTGTACATACACACATTTGGAGCTGTGGAGGGCAATAGGTGAAAATTGGTAGTATAAATTGATAATGGACATGTTTCCTTTGGATGTGGCTTATTACACAGAACATGACAAAGCAATTTTGTAACTTGTTGGTGTTAACGCAAGTATGTGCCATAATCCAACCCTACTCCTGACCTTAACCACGGTTCCTTATGTACACGCACAGTTTATGGAGGGCAAGTGACCCGAATTCTAACCAGAGTATGCTTATAAGCACATTGAACTTATGGAGTCTGTGGGAATTAAGTGAAACAAATATATAAAAAAAGTGGAAGGTCAGGTAAAATGAAACAAATTATTGCTTTTTTATGTTTTGTGTGAGTGGGGCATCCATGTTTTGCTTGGAAATTCACTTTTGCTTTAACCCCACTTCAACCTAAATTGTTTTCTTTTCTTTTCTCTTTTTTTCTTTTCTTAAAACAAATTTGCTGTTTCATGCAGGGGCGGAGTCTTACCCCTATAAAGGCAGCCTCTGTCTCTCCTGCTCATTTTCACACCAACCTGAGGCCTGTTCAGACATGTTCAGAGGATGAGTGCAATTTGGCAACCCTGGACATGAATATTAATTTTTATGGCTATTTGTAGAATTTTTGCATGCTCCTACGCCTGAGGAAGGTCCAATTTGACCGAAACGTCGCGACGGGGCATGTTTCAAACTAATTTTTGTTGTACCAAGGAAGAGGTTACTCTGGCTCCTGATTACACTAATTTTTGGGGGGTCTTCTGGTCAAGGGAGTGCCCGTGCACTTCCGTTCCCTTTTGGGGACGGAACCCTAATTCTATTCCTAACCAGCCAGCGCCGCCTTGATTCAGAAGCACCCATTTGGAAGCCACAAATTAGCACACTTGTCGTTACTTTATGTTATTTTATGTTATTTTATCTTTTTTTAAATGCTACCTTACCCTAACCCTAACCCTTAAGCCCTAACCCTAACCACAATTGGCTTTTGTACATACACACATTTGGAGCTGTGGAGGGCAATAGGTGAAAATTGGTAGTATAAATTGATAATGGACATGTTTCCTTTGGATGTGGCTTATTACACAGAACATGACAAAGCAATTTTGTAACTTGTTGGTGTTAACGCAAGTATGTGCCATAATCCAACCCTACTCCTGACCTTAACCACGGTTCCTTATGTACACGCACAGTTTATGGAGGGCAAGTGACCCGAATTCTAACCAGAGTATGCTTATAAGCACATTGAACTTATGGAGTCTGTGGGAATTAAGTGAAACAAATATATAAAAAAAGTGGAAGGTCAGGTAAAATGAAACAAATTATTGCTTTTTTATGTTTTGTGTGAGTGGGGCATCCATGTTTTGCTTGGAAATTCACTTTTGCTTTAACCCCACTTCAACCTAAATTGTTTTCTTTTCTTTTCTCTTTTTTTCTTTTCTTAAAACAAATTTGCTGTTTCATGCAGGGGCGGAGTCTTACCCCTATAAAGGCAGCCTCTGTCTCTCCTGCTCATTTTCACACCAACCTGAGGCCTGTTCAGACATGTTCAGAGGATGAGTGCAATTTGGCAACCCTGGACATGAATATTAATTTTTATGGCTATTTGTAGAATTTTTTGCATGCTCCTACGCCTGAGGAAGGTCCAATTTGACCGAAACGTCGCGACGGGGCATGTTTCAAACTAATTTTTGTTGTACCAAGGAAGAGGTTACTCTGGCTCCTGATTACACTAATTTTTGGGGGGTCTTCTGGTCAAGGGAGTGCCCGTGCACTTCCGTTCCTGTTGTGGGAACGGAATCTTATTTTTAATCCTAACTAGCCAGCGCCGCCTCGATTCAGAAGACCCATTTCTACGCCACAAATTGTAGCCCGCTTGTTGTTGCCTATTCTGTTAGTACATGCCTGAAACCCTAACCCTAATTTTGAACTTAACCACAATTTGTTTGTGTACGCACATTGTTGAAGTTATGGACGGCAGGCAAAGACACTTAGTTAAACAGATTAATGAGTGGAGGGTGATTCCTTTTGGATGTTGGTTATTTACACTAACATGACAAAGCAATTCTCATGTGTTGGTGGTAATACAATTATGTGCCTTCATCCTATCTTAACCCTGACCTTAACCACAGTGGCTTTACAGTCTATGGAGGGCAAGAGTGACCCCAATCCTAACCGCTATGAGGGCAAGTGTGACCCCAACTTTAACCACAGTAACCCCAGCTTTAACCAAACTATGTGTAGTGGGGATTAAGTAAACTAATTGAGGAATGGAAGGTCCAGGGTGGATAAATAAAGTATTGCTTTTTTATGTTTTGTGTGGGTGCGGCATCCTTTTTTTGGTTAAACAAATTTTGTTATGCCCCACTTCAACCTAAATTGCAGTTTCTTTTTCTTTTTCTTTTTTCTTTAACCCTAAACCTAAACCCTAACCCTAACCCTAACCAACCCTAACCCTAAATTTCCTTCCCCCCTTTTTTTGCTTATATATTTTTTTTCTTTTTATTTATATATATTTTTTTCTTTTTCTTTTTTCTTTTTTCTTTTTTTATTTTGTTTTTCTTGTTTCTTTTTTTCCTCTTTTTTCTTTTCTTCTTTTTTTCTTTTTTGCAAAAAAATAAGTCATTGCAGAATTTGCTGATTCATGCAGGGGCGGAGTCTTACCCTTATATAAGGAGCCTCTGTCTTTTTCTGCTCATTTTTACACCAATTTGTGGCATGGTACCTGTCCAGGCACTGACTGCAATTTGCAACCCCTGGACAAGGACAATTTTTATGCCTTTTCACACCTCTCAGCACATGCTCTTGCGCCTGAAGAAGATCAAGACAGATCGAAACGTCGCGCGACAGAGCATGTTATTCAATTCAATTTTTTTGGGCCAAACTAATTTTTGTTGTGACAAGTACAGGAGGTTACTTGGCTTCTGATTTATTCCAATTTTTGGGGGGTCTTTTGATCGAGGGAGTGCCCGTGCACTTCCGTTCCTGTTGTGGGAACGGAATCTTATTTTTAATCCTAACTAGCCAGCGCCGCCTCGATTCAGAAGACCCATTTCTACGCCACAAATTGTAGCCCGCTTGTTGTTGCCTATTCTGTTAGTACATGCCTGAAACCCTAACCCTAATTTTGAACTTAACCACAATTTGTTTGTGTACGCACATTGTTGAAGTTATGGACGGCAGGCAAAGACACTTAGTTAAACAGATTAATGAGTGGAGGGTGATTCCTTTTGGATGTTGGTTATTTACACTAACATGACAAAGCAATTCTCTTATGTGTTGGTGGTAATACAATTATGTGCCTTCATCCTATCTTAACCCTGACCTTAACCACAGTGGCTTTACAGTCTATGGAGGGCAAGAGTGACCCCAATCCTAACCGCTATGAGGGCAAGTGTGACCCCAACTTTAACCACAGTAACCCCAGCTTTAACCAAACTATGTGTAGTGGGGATTAAGTAAACTAATTGAGGAATGGAAGGTCCAGGGTGGATAAATAAAGTATTGCTTTTTTATGTTTTGTGTGGGTGCGGCATCCTTTTTTTTGGTTAAACAAATTTTGTTATGCCCCACTTCAACCTAAATTGCAGTTTCTTTTTCTTTTTCTTTTTTCTTTAACCCTAAACCTAAACCCTAACCCTAACCCTAACCAACCCTAACCCTAAATTTCTTTCCCCCCTTTTTTTGCTTATATATTTTTTTTCTTTTTATTTATATATATTTTTTTCTTTTTCTTTTTTCTTTTTTCTTTTTTTATTTTGTTTTTCTTGTTTCTTTTTTTCCTCTTTTTTCTTTTCTTCTTTTTTTCTTTTTTGCAAAAAAATAAGTCATTGCAGAATTTGCTGATTCATGCAGGGGCGGAGTCTTACCCTTATATAAGGAGCCTCTGTCTTTTTCTGCTCATTTTTACACCAATTTGTGGCATGGTACCTGTCCAGGCACTGACTGCAATTTGCAACCCCTGGACAAGGACAATTTTTATGCCTTTTCACACCTCTCAGCACATGCTCTTGCGCCTGAAGAAGATCAAGACAGATCGAAACGTCGCGCGACAGAGCATGTTATTCAATTCAATTTTTTTGGGCCAAACTAATTTTTGTTGTGACAAGTACAGGAGGTTACTTGGCTTCTGATTTATTCCAATTTTTGGGGGGTCTTTTGATCGAGGGAGTGCCCGTGCACTTCCGTTCCTGTTGTGGGAACGGAATCTTATTTTTAATCCTAACTAGCCAGCGCCGCCTCGATTCAGAAGACCCATTTCTACGCCACAAATTGTAGCCCGCTTGTTGTTGCCTATTCTGTTAGTACATGCCTGAAACCCTAACCCTAATTTTGAACTTAACCACAATTTGTTTGTGTACGCACATTGTTGAAGTTATGGACGGCAGGCAAAGACACTTAGTTAAACAGATTAATGAGTGGAGGGTGATTCCTTTTGGATGTTGGTTATTTACACTAACATGACAAAGCAATTCTCTTATGTGTTGGTGGTAATACAATTATGTGCCTTCATCCTATCTTAACCCTGACCTTAACCACAGTGGCTTTACAGTCTATGGAGGGCAAGAGTGACCCCAATCCTAACCGCTATGAGGGCAAGTGTGACCCCAACTTTAACCACAGTAACCCCAGCTTTAACCAAACTATGTGTAGTGGGGATTAAGTAAACTAATTGAGGAATGGAAGGTCCAGGGTGGATAAATAAAGTATTGCTTTTTTATGTTTTGTGTGGGTGCGGCATCCTTTTTTTTGGTTAAACAAATTTTGTTATGCCCCACTTCAACCTAAATTGCAGTTTCTTTTTCTTTTTCTTTTTTCTTTAACCCTAAACCTAAACCCTAACCCTAACCCTAACCAACCCTAACCCTAAATTTCTTTCCCCCCTTTTTTTGCTTATATATTTTTTTTCTTTTTATTTATATATATTTTTTTCTTTTTCTTTTTTCTTTTTTCTTTTTTTATTTTGTTTTTCTTGTTTCTTTTTTTCCTCTTTTTTCTTTTCTTCTTTTTTTCTTTTTTGCAAAAAAATAAGTCATTGCAGAATTTGCTGATTCATGCAGGGGCGGAGTCTTACCCTTATATAAGGAGCCTCTGTCTTTTTCTGCTCATTTTTACACCAATTTGTGGCATGGTACCTGTCCAGGCACTGACTGCAATTTGCAACCCCTGGACAAGGACAATTTTTATGCCTTTTCACACCTCTCAGCACATGCTCTTGCGCCTGAAGAAGATCAAGACAGATCGAAACGTCGCGCGACAGAGCATGTTATTCAATTCAATTTTTTTGGGCCAAACTAATTTTTGTTGTGACAAGTACAGGAGGTTACTTGGCTTCTGATTTATTCCAATTTTTGGGGGGTCTTTTGATCGAGGGAGTGCCCGTGCACTTCCGTTCCTGTTGTGGGAACGGAATCTTATTTTTAATCCTAACTAGCCAGCGCCGCCTCGATTCAGAAGACCCATTTCTACGCCACAAATTGTAGCCCGCTTGTTGTTGCCTATTCTGTTAGTACATGCCTGAAACCCTAACCCTAATTTTGAACTTAACCACAATTTGTTTGTGTACGCACATTGTTGAAGTTATGGACGGCAGGCAAAGACACTTAGTTAAACAGATTAATGAGTGGAGGGTGATTCCTTTTGGATGTTGGTTATTTACACTAACATGACAAAGCAATTCTCTTATGTGTTGGTGGTAATACAATTATGTGCCTTCATCCTATCTTAACCCTGACCTTAACCACAGTGGCTTTACAGTCTATGGAGGGCAAGAGTGACCCCAATCCTAACCGCTATGAGGGCAAGTGTGACCCCAACTTTAACCACAGTAACCCCAGCTTTAACCAAACTATGTGTAGTGGGGATTAAGTAAACTAATTGAGGAATGGAAGGTCCAGGGTGGATAAATAAAGTATTGCTTTTTTATGTTTTGTGTGGGTGCGGCATCCTTTTTTTTGGTTAAACAAATTTTGTTATGCCCCACTTCAACCTAAATTGCAGTTTCTTTTTCTTTTTCTTTTTTCTTTAACCCTAAACCTAAACCCTAACCCTAACCCTAACCAACCCTAACCCTAAATTTCTTTCCCCCCTTTTTTTGCTTATATATTTTTTTTCTTTTTATTTATATATATTTTTTTCTTTTTCTTTTTTCTTTTTTCTTTTTTTATTTTGTTTTTCTTGTTTCTTTTTTTCCTCTTTTTTCTTTTCTTCTTTTTTTCTTTTTTGCAAAAAATAAGTCATTGCAGAATTTGCTGATTCATGCAGGGGCGGAGTCTTACCCTTATATAAGGAGCCTCTGTCTTTTTCTGCTCATTTTTACACCAATTTGTGGCATGGTACCTGTCCAGGCACTGACTGCAATTTGCAACCCCTGGACAAGGACAATTTTTATGCCTTTTCACACCTCTCAGCACATGCTCTTGCGCCTGAAGAAGATCAAGACAGATCGAAACGTCGCGCGACAGAGCATGTTATTCAATTCAATTTTTTTGGGCCAAACTAATTTTTGTTGTGACAAGTACAGGGGGTTACTTGGCTTCTGATTTATTCCAATTTTTGGGGGGTCTTTTGATCGAGGGAGTGCCCGTGCACTTCCGTTCCTGTTGTGGGAACGGAATCTTATTTTAACCCTAACCCTAACCCTAACCCTGGTCAAGGGAGTGCCCGTGCACTTCCGTTCCCTTTTGGGGACGGAACCCTAATTCTATTCCTAACCAGCCAGCGCCGCCTTGATTCAGAAGCACCCATTTGGAAGCCAAAATTAACACACTTGTCCTTATTTTATTTTATTTTATGTTATTTGATTACTTTTCCTTTTTTTTTTTTAAATGCTACCTGACCCTAACCCTAACCCCAAGCCCTAACCCTAACCACAATTGGCTTTTGTGCATACACATATTTGGAGCTGTGGAGGGCAAGAGGTGAATTTTGGTAGTGGACATTTGATAGTGGACAGTGTTTCCTTTGGATGTGGCTTATTACACAGAACATGACAAAGCAATTTTGTAACTTGTTGGTGTTAACACAAGTATGTGCCATAATCCAACCCTACTCCTGACCATAACCACGGTTGCTTATGTACACGCACAGTTTATGGAGGGCAAGTGACCCCAATTCTAACCAAGTATGCTTATAAGCACATTGAACTTATGGAGTCTGTGGGAATTAAGTGAAACAAATATAAAGAAAAGTGGAAGGTCAAGGAAAACGAAACAAATTATTGCTTTTTTATGTTTTGTGTGAGTGGGGCATCCAGTTTTTACTTGGAAATTCACTTTTGCTTTAACCCCACTTCAACCTAAATTGTTTTCTTTTCTTTTCTTTTCTTTTTCTTTCTTAAAACAAATTGCTGTTTCATGCAGGGGCGGAGTCTTAACCCTATAAAGGCAGCCTCTGTCTCCCCTGCTCATTTTCACACTAAGCTGAGGCCTGTTCAGACATGTTCAGATGATGACTGCAATTTGGCAACCCTGGACATGAATATTAATTTTTATGGCTATTTGCAGAATTTTCAGTGCATGCTCCTACGCCTGATGAAGGTCCAATCTGACCGAAACGTCGCGACGGAGCATGGTTCAAACTAATTTTTGTTGTATCAAGGAAGAGGTTATTCTGGCTCCATTCACACTAATTTTTGGGGGTCTTCTGGTCAAGGGAGTGCCCGTGCACTTCCGTTCCCTTTTGGGGACGGAACCCTAATTCTATTCTAACCAGCCAGCGCCGCCTTGATTCAGAAGCACCCATTTGGAAGCCAAAATTAACACACTTGTCCTTATTTTATTTTATTTTATGTTATTTGATTACTTTTCCTTTTTTTTTTTTTTTTTTTTAAATGCTACCTGACCCTAACCCTAACCCCCAAGCCCTAACCCTAACCACAATTGGCTTTTGTGCATACACATATTTGGAGCTGTGGAGGGCAAGAGGTGAATTTTGGTAGTGGACATTTGATAGTGGACAGTGTTTCCTTTTGGATGTGGCTTATTACACAGAACATGACAAAGCAATTTTGTAACTTGTTGGTGTTAACACAAGTATGTGCCATAATCCAACCCTACTCCTGACCATAACCACGGTTTGCTTATGTACACGCACAGTTTATGGAGGGCAAGTGACCCCAATTCTAACCAAAGTATGCTTACAAGCACATTGAACTTATGGAGTCTGTGGGAATTAAGTGAAACAAATTAAAGAAAAGTGGAAGGTCAAGGAAAACGAAACAAATAATTGCTTTTTTATGTTTTGTGTGAGTGGGGCATCCAGTTTTTACTTGGAAATTCACTTTTGCTTTAACCCCACTTCAACCTAAATTGTTTTCTTTTCTTTTCTTTTTCTTTTTCTTTCTTAAAACAAATTGCTGTTTCATGCAGGGGCGGAGTCTTAACCCTATAAAGGCAGCCTCTGTCTCCCCTGCTCATTTTCACACTAAGCTGAGGCCTGTTCAGACATGTTCAGATGATGACTGCAATTTGGCAACCCTGGACATGAATATTAATTTTTATGGCTATTTGCAGAATTTTCAGTGCATGCTCCTACGCCTGATGAAGGTCCAATCTGACCGAAACGTCGCGACGGAGCATGGTTCAAACTAATTTTTGTTGTATCAAGGAGGAGGTTATTCTGGCTCCATTCACACTAATTTTTGGGGGTCTTCTGGTCAAGGGAGTGCCCGTGCACTTCCGTTCCCTTTTGGGGACGGAACCCTAATTCTATTCCTAACCCTAACCCTAACCCTAACCCTAACCCTAACTCCACCCACCCACAATAAGAGCCACTCACAGCCCAAGGCTGTCATTTTCAAATCCAAACTGGACGAGAAAGGACTGCAAACCCAGCTGCTCCACATAAAACCACAAAAAGTCTTTTTTAAGACTAAAAATCACGTGCTTCTTGCCTGAAGAAGATCTTATCAGATCGAAACGTCGCGACAGAAGCACGCTTGCATCATTTTTTCAATTTTTTGCCAAGAACTCCTTGCATTTTTTTCATCTTTTTTCTTTTCCCTCTTCATTGCACGTCTCCCCCCTCTCTTGATTTTTCAATTCATATTTCTTGTGTATGTTTTTATTGTACTCAATTTTTTTGTCTGATTTACATGATGACTGACTGGATTCAGGTGCGTTATAAACGCCGTTTCAAACCCCAGCCCCGACCCGACGGGGAGTTTTCTGATCGTGGCAGAGCCCGTGCACCTTTGACCCCCTGGAGGGGTCAAAACCCTAACTCTAATCCTAACCCTAACCCTAACCATAACTTAACCCTAACCTTAACCTCAACCTAACCCTAACCCTAACCCTAACCCTAACCACAACCTAACCCTACCCATAACCTAACCCTAACCATAACCTTAACCCTGACCCTAACCTCAACCCTAACCCTTAACCTTAACCCTTTCCGCTAACCCTAAACTAACCCTAACCACAACCTAACCCTAACCTAACCCTAACCCTAACCCTGACCCTAACCTCAACCCTAACCCTAACCTTAACCTTAACCCCAACCTAAAACTAACCATAACCCCTCCCCAACCCTAAAACTAACCCTAATCCCAATTTAACCCTTTCCCCTACCCCTAACCTCACCTAGCCCCAACCCTTTCCCCTAATCCTAACCCAACCCCAACTAGAACCTAACACCAACCCCCCCCAACCCTGTCCCCTAACACTAACTTGTGGGTCTGGGCCTGCTGCTGGGGCCCAGCACCAGAGAGCTCCAAATGCAATTTCCCCTCACTCCATCCCTAAGTCCTGGCCCTAACCCTAACCTCACTCCTAACCTTAACCCTACTCCTTAGCCCTGGCCCTAACCCTAACCTCACTCCTAACCTTAACCCTACTCCTAAGCCCTGGCCCTAACCCTAACCTCACTTCTAACCTTAACCCTACTCCTAAGCCCTGGCCCTAACCCTAACCTCACTCCTAACCTTAACCCTATTCCCAAGCCCTGGCCCTAACCCTAACCTCACTCTTAACCTTAACCCTATTCCTAATCTTAACCCGACCCTAGGCCCATCTAAACCAAACTGGACATTAAAAATTACATGTCTAAAGATAACCTAACTCTGGACAACTAACCTCACACAGGACCTCACACCTAAATATAACCCCTACACTGTGTATATATACATACTTAACCTTAGTCCTTTTGGGACACATATATACACACAAATACCCAATACTCACTTTTTTTGTTAGTAGTTCAAGACCTTCTGGTTAAACATACAGATAATAATTAATACAATTTATGTACATAAATAACAGTTCACAAATTTTAAGTTCAATATATTAATTAGCAAAAATATAAATAAAAATTAAAAAAAATTAAATAAATAAAAAATATAAAAAATAATACTTACCTTCTTCATGTAAATACTTACCTTTATTTTGACGGACCGGTCATCCTGTTGTTGTAATTGCCCTTTGACCCCCGTTCCATTTCAAGTTTAATTTTTTCTTTTTTTCACCTGAAGTTCTTCTTTTTAAGAGTTTCTTTTTCTTTTTCCAAATCAGAGGCTGAGTTTGTCGTCACGCCCCCTATAAGAGGACCCTCAGCCCTCCGCAGCTCATTTCCACATTGAACGTCGATTTGTTTAGATAGAGACTGCTACTTGCTGCTTTTTTATACTGAACCAAACAGTCTTTTTAAAGACTTTTTCACCGTGCTCCAACGCCTGAGGAAGACCTTTAACGGTCGAAACGTCGCGACGGAGCATTTGTTTAATTTTTTGGCCACATTAATTTTTTTAGCAAGCTAACTAGCTTGCTAACACTTTCGACACGGCATTACACGCCGACACCGGAATGTCCGGCTGGACATTAGTTAGGAGCAGACGCCGACCCAGGCTGCAAACGGACTACGACCAGGGGGGGGTTTTTGAGCGAGGGAGTGCCCGTGCACCTCCGTTTCCACGTCGGGGACGGAGCGCTAACTTCAATGCTAACCCGCCAGCGCCACCTCGTTTCAGGAATACTCGTTCCATTAATCATGTACAGCGTTCCTACGCGGATGTTGTTCGTGGTTCCGGACACCGTGACCGTTATTACGAACGGTCCCGGTCCCGTTCGGGTTCGGGTTCCCGTTCCCGTACTAACGTACGTGGTGCCACTTCCGCCATGCGGAGGCCCGCAGACCGCGATCTCGCGAGATTAATTCGCATAATGTTTAAGACTATCAAAATCATGCATCATTTGCATAATCTGTTGGATGAGAGTGATGGATCAGCAAATATTATGCTGGACAAAAAAGTGGATGAACTGTCCAAATGTATCAGACCAGCCCTGGCTTCTGATAATATTTTGATGCTTCTCTGGGGGAATGCCAAGCAGTGGGGTCAGTTTGCCAAGCAGTCATTGGAGGAACACTATACAGACACACTTCAGACACTTCTGGACACACTCACAGGCACATTCTATCCAGACTGGCCAGAGGCCTTAGCTGTAGCAGAGCGCTGGGCACTACGTAACTACCCACGGCTCACAGACTACACGTTGGACCGGGCCCGTACATTTATCACAGACTGCCTGACACAGACACACCCACCTGAGAGGTCAGAAAAAACATCTGCTCCTCCAGTTGTGCGTCAGCCTCCTGTCCCACCACCATCTCCTCCACGTGCCACTGTATCCACTTCTCACGCACTAGTGCCACGCGTGATACTTAACACAGACACTCGCCAGCCTGCTGTTCACACTCCACGGACAAATTTGACTGTCCCATGCAGACAATTTTTTTACCGCCCTGGGGGGTCATACATTGCCTCTGAGGGACAAGCTGTCTCTCACTCTCAGGCCTTGTCTCCTCCACAGTCGACTGGGTGCAGCACAGCCCACACTTCCAATTTTGAGAAGCCACCTGATCCACCTGACCTGAGTTTAGGCCCTGCTTTGCCTCCTCCAGTTGGCTTAGAACAGCGAGCGGTGAGATTTAGGGTCCCAGCAGTCTCTGTGGACACAGAGGAAAATCCTGAGACCAAGTTGGTCCAAGTTTTCCCACGCCCCTCACCTCCTATTTCTGAGTCCCAGTGCTCAGATGGTTCTGCTACTGATGGTGGAGCTCTCACAGACCACTACACTGAGGCCCTCTCTGACCACGAGGACTCTGATGTGTCAGAGGATGACCTACCACCTGAATCTGCACCTGTGCAAGGTCGATTCAGAGTGAATGTACACACAGGCACCACGCGTAAAAAACGTGATTGGAAACTGAGGGTGACTGAGCCCATTTTAATTATTGGGGATTCCAACCTCAGCCGTATCAGCACACATGACTACCCTGGTGTGCAGATTGACTCCTATCCTGGTGCCACATTTCGCAATGCAGGGGACCTGATGCAGAGAGTGGACAAAGAAGTTAATGTCCAAAAAGTTGTGCTTTCCTTTGGGATCACGTCACGACATTGTGACCCCAAGGCCACAACAATAAGACAACTCCTTCATGCAGTTAGGGAGACAAAGAGACAGTTTCCATATGCTGAAATTTGTGTACCACTAATAAACTACTCGCCAGAACTTCCCCAAGAACAACAACACAATTTGATTGACCTGAATACTTACATTTTTAAAAATCTTACCTACATTCATCTCATCCACGATGACCTTTTCCACACGACAGATGACCTTGTACACTGGTCCCCGGTCACTGCACAACGGATTCTGAACCATTGGGCGGAGGAGTTAAAATTCCCAAGCCCCTGAATGTCAGAGAGAGGGGCTCTGAGAATTTTCAGTGTCCTTATTGTGATGTGTTGGTTTTGAGTAAAAGTTTTAAACCCACTCCCACACAATTACACATATTGAATAAAGGCCTTTCATTTATTCCCACACATTCTTTCACACAAGCTGACAAACTGCAACTTGAATTTGATTTACAGTGCTACCATAGGAAGGTGGATTTAGCTTTATATTTTAAAGAGAAAAAGAAAAAACCCACAGTGGAGGAGCAGAATTCTCTGGCTGGGCGTTTCCATCTGCCCACTGGATGGCGCCCTCCCCTCACTGAACTGCCTCTGGAAGCTGCTTATCTACACAAACATGATAAAAGGATCCTGAAACATGATTTTATTAGAATAAAAGAGAAACACAATTTAACACCTGAGGAATTATTGGAACTAAATAGTTTAAAAGGTAATAAAAATATAGTGATCAAACCTGCAGACAAAGGTAATATGGTTGTCATCATGGATTTAGATCAATATAAATATGAGGTACATAGGCAGCTTTCAGACAGTGTTTATTACACTCCACTCCAAAGTCCAATTTTTCAAGACACTATTCCTATGGTACACAACATATTGGATACATTACACAAAAATAAATACATTACAGCACAGCAAAAAAGTTATTTGAAAGGAAGACCGGATCCCAGAGAAAGACGCTTTTACATCCTACCTAAAATACACAAAGAAAAAGATAAATGGACTGTACCTAATGAAATCCCTCCAGGCAGACCCATAGTTTCAGATTGTGGTAGTGAGACATATGCCACAGCAGAATACATTGATTTTTATCTCACACCATTATCAATTAAACACCCATCATATGTCAGAGACACCACCCATTTTATCCAAGCGGTCAGGGAATTGGCTGTGCCTGCACATGCTTTGTTTTTTACTATTGATATTGATGCATTATATACCAATATTCCAATTGAAGCAGGTATTCAAGCAGTCAAAGAAATTTTCTTGAAATTCCCAGATGAATCCAGACCAGATGATGAGTTATTACAGTTGTTACGGATAAATTTGACCAGGAATGATTTTATGTTTGATGGAAAATATTATTTACAGATTAAAGGCACAGCAATGGGCAAACGCTTTGCCCCTGCTTATGCAAACATTTTTATGGCAAAATGGGAATCTGAAGTTTTGGCCACATGCCCCAAAAAACCGTTACATTATTTACGATATTTGGATGATATATTTGGCATATGGGTGGATTCTGAATCGGAATTTCAAGACTTTTTAAACACATTGAATACATTTGATCCATCTATCAAAATTAAACACACCCACAGTTATCACTCAGTAGATTTCCTGGACACTACAGTCTTTAAAGGCCCATCTTTTGTACAGTCCCATAAGGTGGATGTAAAAGTATTTTTCAAACCTACAGACACACATGCACTTTTACACAGGAGTAGCTTTCATCCCCGCTTCACTTTTGCAGGCATTGTCAAGTCTCAGCTTCTTAGATTTCACAGGATCTGCACTAGACCCTGTGACTTCTACGAAGCTACTAGAGTGTTGTTTAGGACCTTGAGGCGTAGAGGATACTCGCGTACCAAGCTGAGGGCCTGTCTCCGCTCTTTTCTACAGCCAGGAGCCGAGCGAAAGGAGCAGCTCATCCCTCTCATCACAAAGTTCTCCTCCTCCACACTTAGATTTAATCGCCTCCTAAAACAAAATTTTACACATTACATAACCGAAAGTGGATTAATTCCGACACACTCTGTGATCTCTGCCTACAGAAAACACAAAAATTTGAAGGATATTTTAGTTAGGGCCTCTGTGCCATCCCCTACTCCTATTCTAAAAAAGCCCACGTCAATAGATGATTTTTTCCTGCCCTTGAAATTAGTAAAAAGTAATCATACTGGCACCATTTATCCCATTTTTCAGTCCTTTTCTCCGGCTTCCTCTAATTTGGTTTATATAATTTTTTGTACAGTTTGTGGGAAACAGTATATTGGACAAACACAAAACACACTTTTAATCAGATTCACACAACACAGGTATAATTTGAAACACAAAAAAGAGATACATACCCCAGTTGTCCGTCATTTTTTGGCCCATGGCACTGATTCCATCCGCCTGGCCGGCCTGGAGTCAGTCACCACCTGGAACAAAAGTGAGAGGATTAGAGCGGAAAACAAATGGATCAGACAGCTCTCAACCAAATTTCCACATGGATTAAATGGGAACATAGGGGTCTTAACCTAACCCTAACCATAACCCATACCTATATCCCTAATCCTAACCTTATCTAACCTAATCCTAACCCAAACCCTTAGCCTTAACCTCACTCCATCCCTAAGTCCTGGCCCTAACCCTAACCTCACTCCTAACCTTAACCCTACTCCTTAGCCCTGGCCCTAACCCTAACCTCACTCCTAACCTTAACCCTACTCCTAAGCCCTGGCCCTAACCCTAACCTCACTTCTAACCTTAACCCTACTCCTAAGCCCTGGCCCTAACCCTAACCTCACTCCTAACCTTAACCCTATTCCCAAGCCCTGGCCCTAACCCTAACCTCACTCTTAACCTTAACCCTATTCCTAATCTTAACCCGACCCTAGGCCCATCTAAACCAAACTGGACATTAAAAATTACATGTCTAAAGATAACCTAACTCTGGACAACTAACCTCACACAGGACCTCACACCTAAATATAACCCCTACACTGTGTATATATACATACTTAACCTTAGTCCTTTTGGGACACATATATACACACAAATACCCAATACTCACTTTTTTTGTTAGTAGTTCAAGACCTTCTGGTTAAACATACAGATAATAATTAATACAATTTATGTACATAAATAACAGTTCACAAATTTTAAGTTCAATATATTAATTAGCAAAAATATAAATAAAAATTAAAAAAATTAAATAAATAAAAAATATAAAAAATAATACTTACCTTCTTCATGTAAATACTTACCTTTATTTTGACGGACCGGTCATCCTGTTGTTGTAATTGCCCTTTGACCCCCGTTCCATTTCAAGTTTAATTTTTTCTTTTTTTCACCTGAAGTTCTTCTTTTTAAGAGTTTCTTTTTCTTTTTCCAAATCAGAGGCTGAGTTTGTCGTCACGCCCCCTATAAGAGGACCCTCAGCCCTCCGCAGCTCATTTCCACATTGAACGTCGATTTGTTTAGATAGAGACTGCTACTTGCTGCTTTTTTATACTGAACCAAACAGTCTTTTTAAAGACTTTTTCACCGTGCTCCAACGCCTGAGGAAGACCTTTAACGGTCGAAACGTCGCGACGGAGCATTTGTTTAATTTTTTGGCCACATTAATTTTTTTAGCAAGCTAACTAGCTTGCTAACACTTTCGACACGGCATTACACGCCGACACCGGAATGTCCGGCTGGACATTAGTTAGGAGCAGACGCCGACCCAGGCTGCAAACGGACTACGACCAGGGGGGGTTTTTGAGCGAGGGAGTGCCCGTGCACCTCCGTTTCCACGTCGGGGACGGAGCGCTAACTTCAATCCTAACCCTAACCCTAACCCTAACCCTAACCCTAACCCTAACCCTAACCCTAACCCTAACCCTGACCTTAACCACATTTGCTTATATGTGCACGCACAGTTTATGGAGGGCAGGAGTGACCCCAATCTTAACCGCAGTGAGGGCAAGTGAGACCCCAATTTTAACCAAAATATGTGCAGTGAGAATTAAGTGAAAAAAAAGTTGAGCAATGGAAGGTCAAGGGAGGATAAAACAAGTATTGCTTTGTTATGTTTTGTGTGGGTGCGGCATCCAGTTTTTGGTTTTAAATGTATTATTGTTATGCCCCACTTCAACCTAAATTGAATTTCCTTTCTTTTTTCTTTTTTTTTCTTTTTTTTCTCTTCTCTCTTTTTTCTTTCTCCTCTTTTTTTTTTTATCTTTTTTCTTTTTTCTTTTCTTTTTTTTTTTTTTTCTTTTTTAAAAATAAGTCAATGCAAGTTTTGCTGTTTCATGCAGGGGCGGAGTCTTACCCCTATAAAAGGAGCCTCTGTCTTTTGCTTCTCATTTCCACACCGAGTTGAGGCATGTTCAGACCTGTCCAGGCAATGACTGCAATTTGCAACCCTTGGACAAGGACAATTTTTCTACAGTTTTCATACCTCTCAGTACATGCTCTTACGCCTGAGGAAGATCAATACAGATCGAAACGTCGCGACAGAGCATGTTATTTAATTTTTTGGCCAAACAAATTTTTGTTACAACAAGAAGAAGTTACTTATTTAGGCTTCTAATATATCCTAATTTTTGGAGGGTCTTTTGGTCGAGGGAGTGCCCGTGCACCTCCGTCCCTGTTTCGGGGACGGAATCCTAATTTTAATCCTAACTAGCCAGCGCCGCCTCGATTCAGAAGTACCCATCTATAAGCCACAATTTTAGCACGCTTGTTGTTGCCTTAATTTTGTAAGTACATGTCTGAATCCTAACCCTAACCCTAACCTTAACCTTAACCCTAATTTTGATTTTAACCACAATTTGTTTGTGAAAACACATTGTTGAAGTTATGGAGGGCAGGCATTGAAACTTGGGTTAAATAGATTAATAAGTAGAGGGTTATTCCTTTTGGATGTTGGTTATTACACTAGCATGACAAAGCAATTCTCTAATGTGTTGGTGATAATACAATTATACCTTCATCCTATCCTAACCCTGACCTTAACCACATTTGCTTATATGTACACGCACAGTTTATGGAGGGCAGGAGTGACCCCAATCTTAACCGCAGTGAGGGCAAGTGAGACCCCAATTTTAACCAAAATATGTGCAGTGAGAATTAAGTGAAAAAAAAGTTGAGCAATGGAAGGTCAAGGGAGGATAAAACAAGTATTGCTTTATTATGTTTTGTGTGGGTGCGGCATCCAGTTTTTGGTTTTAAATGTATTATTGTTATGCCCCACTTCAACCTAAATTGAATTTCCTTTCTTTTTTCTTTTTTTTCTTTTTTTCTTTTTTTTCTCTTCTCTCTTTTTTCTTTCTCCTCTTTTTTTTTTATCTTTTTTCTTTTTTCTTTTCTTTTTTTCTTTTTTAAAAATAAGTCAATGCAAGTTTTGCTGTTTCATGCAGGGGCGGAGTCTTACCCCTATAAAAGGAGCCTCTGTCTTTTGCTTCTCATTTCCACACCGAGTTGAGGCATGTTCAGACCTGTCCAGGCAATGACTGCAATTTGCAACCCTTGGACAAGGACAATTTTTCTACAGTTTTCATACCTCTCAGTACATGCTCTTACGCCTGAGGAAGATCAATACAGATCGAAACGTCGCGACAGAGCATGTTATTTCATTTTTTGGCCAAACAAATTTTTGTTACAACAAGAAGAAGTTACTTATTTAGGCTTCTAATATATCCTAATTTTTGGAGGGTCTTTTGGTCGAGGGAGTGCCCGTGCACCTCCGTCCCTGTTTCGGGGACGGAATCCTAATTTTAATCCTAACTAGCCAGCGCCGCCTCGATTCAGAAGTACCCATCTATAAGCCACAATTTTAGCACGCTTGTTGTTGCCTTAATTTTGTAAGTACATGTCTGAATCCTAACCCTAACCCTAACCTTAACCTTAACCCTAATTTTGATTTTAACCACAATTTGTTTGTGAAAACACATTGTTGAAGTTATGGAGGGCAGGCATTGAAACTTGGGTTAAATAGATTAATAAGTAGAGGGTTATTCCTTTTGGATGTTGGTTATTTACACTAGCATGACAAAGCAATTCTCTAATGTGTTGGTGATAATACAATTATACCTTCATCCTATCCTAACCCTGACCTTAACCACATTTGCTTATATGTACACGCACAGTTTATGGAGGGCAGGAGTGACCCCAATCTTAACCGCAGTGAGGGCAAGTGAGACCCCAATTTTAACCAAAATATGTGCAGTGAGAATTAAGTGAAAAAAAAGTTGAGCAATGGAAGGTCAAGGGAGGATAAAACAAGTATTGCTTTATTATGTTTTGTGTGGGTGCGGCATCCAGTTTTTGGTTTTAAATGTATTATTGTTATGCCCCACTTCAACCTAAATTGAATTTCCTTTCTTTTTTCTTTTTTTTCTTTTTTTTTCTTTTTTTTCTCTTCTCTCTTTTTTCTTTCTCCTCTTTTTTTTTATCTTTTTTCTTTTTTCTTTTCTTTTTTTCTTTTTTAAAAATAAGTCAATGCAAGTTTTGCTGTTTCATGCAGGGGCGGAGTCTTACCCCTATAAAAGGAGCCTCTGTCTTTTGCTTCTCATTTCCACACCGAGTTGAGGCATGTTCAGACCTGTCCAGGCAATGACTGCAATTTGCAACCCTTGGACAAGGACAATTTTTCTACAGTTTTCATACCTCTCAGTACATGCTCTTACGCCTGAGGAAGATCAATACAGATCGAAACGTCGCGACAGAGCATGTTATTTCATTTTTTGGCCAAACAAATTTTTGTTACAACAAGAAGAAGTTACTTATTTAGGCTTCTAATATATCCTAATTTTTGGAGGGTCTTTTGGTCGAGGGAGTGCCCGTGCACCTCCGTCCCTGTTTCGGGGACGGAATCCTAATTTTAATCCTAACTAGCCAGCGCCGCCTCGATTCAGAAGTACCCATCTATAAGCCACAATTTTAGCACGCTTGTTGTTGCCTTAATTTTGTAAGTACATGTCTGAATCCTAACCCTAACCCTAACCTTAACCTTAACCCTAATTTTGATTTTAACCACAATTTGTTTGTGAAAACACATTGTTGAAGTTATGGAGGGCAGGCATTGAAACTTGGGTTAAATAGATTAATAAGTAGAGGGTTATTCCTTTTGGATGTTGGTTATTTACACTAGCATGACAAAGCAATTCTCTAATGTGTTGGTGATAATACAATTATACCTTCATCCTATCCTAACCCTGACCTTAACCACATTTGCTTATATGTACACGCACAGTTTATGGAGGGCAGGAGTGACCCCAATCTTAACCGCAGTGAGGGCAAGTGAGACCCCAATTTTAACCAAAATATGTGCAGTGAGAATTAAGTGAAAAAAAAGTTGAGCAATGGAAGGTCAAGGGAGGATAAAACAAGTATTGCTTTATTATGTTTTGTGTGGGTGCGGCATCCAGTTTTTGGTTTTAAATGTATTATTGTTATGCCCCACTTCAACCTAAATTGAATTTCCTTTCTTTTTTCTTTTTTTTCTTTTTTTTTCTTTTTTTTCTCTTCTCTCTTTTTTCTTTCTCCTCTTTTTTTTTTATCTTTTTTCTTTTTTCTTTTCTTTTTTTCTTTTTTAAAAATAAGTCAATGCAAGTTTTGCTGTTTCATGCAGGGGCGGAGTCTTACCCCTATAAAAGGAGCCTCTGTCTTTTGCTTCTCATTTCCACACCGAGTTGAGGCATGTTCAGACCTGTCCAGGCAATGACTGCAATTTGCAACCCTTGGACAAGGACAATTTTTCTACAGTTTTCATACCTCTCAGTACATGCTCTTACGCCTGAGGAAGATCAATACAGATCGAAACGTCGCGACAGAGCATGTTATTTCATTTTTTGGCCAAACAAATTTTTGTTACAACAAGAAGAAGTTACTTATTTAGGCTTCTAATATATCCTAATTTTTGGAGGGTCTTTTGGTCGAGGGAGTGCCCGTGCACCTCCGTCCCTGTTTCGGGGACGGAATCCTAATTTTAATCCTAACCCTAACCCTAACCCTAACCCTAACCCTAACCCTAACCCTAACCCTAACCCTGACCTGAACACATACATATTTAAAAATCTCACTTACATTCACCTCATTCACGATGACCTCTTCCACACGACAGATGACCTTGTACACTGGTCCCCGGCCACTGCACAACGGATTCTGAACCATTGGGCCGAGGAGTTAAATTTCCCAAGCCCCTGAATGTCAGAGAGAGGGGCTCTGAGAATTTTCACTGTTTTTATAGTGATGTGTTGGTTCTGAGCAAAAGTTTTAAACCCACTCCCACACAATTACACATATTGAATAAAGGCCTTTCATTTATTCCCACACACTCTTTCAGACATTCTGACAAATTACAACTTGAATATGATTTACAGTGCTACCACAAGAAAGTGGATTTAGCTTTATATTTTAAAAACAAGGAAAAACCCACATTGGAGGAGCAGAATTCTCTTGCTGGGCATTTCCATCTGCCCACTGGATGGCGCCCTCCCCTCACTGAACTCCCTCTGGAAGCTGTTTATCTACACAAACATGATACAAGAATCCTGAAACATGATTTTATTAGACTTAAAGAGAAACACAATTTAACACCTGATGAATTATTGGAACTGAATAATTTAAAAGAGAATAAAAATATAGTGATTAAACCTGCAGACAAAGGTAATATCAATCAATCAATCAATTTTTTTTTTTATATAGCGCCAAATCACAACAAACAGTTGCCCCAAGGCGCTTTATATTGTAAGGCAAGGCCATACAATAATGATGTAATATGGTTGTCATCATGGATTTAGACCAATATAAATATGAGGTACATAGACAGCTTTCAGACGGTGTTTATTACACTCCACTACAAACACCAATTTTTCAAGACACCATTCCTATGGTACACAGCATATTGGATACACTACACAAAAATAAATACATTACAGCAAAGCAAAAAAGTTATTTAAAAGGAAGACCGGATCCCAGAGAAAGACGCTTTTACATCTTACCTAAAATACATAAAGAAAAAGATAAATGGACTGTACCTAATGAAATCCCTCCAGGCAGACCCATAGTTTCGGATTGTGGTAGTGAGACATATGCCACAGCAGAATATATTGATTTTTATCTCACACCATTATCAATAAAACACCCATCATATGTTAGAGACACCACCCATTTCATCCAAGCTGTCAGGGAATTGGCTGTGCCTGCACATGCTTTATTTTTTACCATTGACATTGACGCATTATATACTAATATTCCAATTGAAGCAGGTATCCAAGCAGTTAAAGAGATTTTCTTGAAATTCCCAGATGAATCCAGACCAGATGAAGAATTACTACAGTTGTTACGAATTAATTTGACCAGGAATGATTTTATGTTTGATGGCAAATATTATTTACAAATTAAAGGCACAGCAATGGGCAAACGCTTTGCCCCTGCTTATGCAAACATTTTCATGGCCAAGTGGGAATCTGAAGTTTTGGCCATATGCCCCAAAAAACCCTTACATTATTTACGGTATTTGGATGATATATTTGGCATATGGGTGGATTCTGAATCAGAATTTAAAGATTTTTTAAACACCTTGAATACGTTTGACCCATCAATCAAAATTAAACACACCCAAAGTTATCAGTCGGTAGATTTCCTAGACACTACAGTCTTTAAAGGCCCATCTTTTGTACAGTCCCAGAAGGTAGATGTAAAAGTTTTTTTCAAACCTACAGACACCCATGCACTTTTGCACAGGAGTAGTTTTCATCCCCATTTTACATTTGCAGGCATTGTCAAGTCCCAGCTGCTTAGATTTCACAGGATCTGTACTAGGCCCTGTGACTTCTATGAAGCTACTAGAGTGTTGTTTAGGACCTTGAGGCAAAGGGGATACTCGCGTACCATGCTGAGAGCCTGTCTCCACTCTTTTCAACAACCAGGAGCAGAGCGAAAGGATCAACTCATCCCTCTCATCACTAAGTTCTCCTCCTCCACACTCAGATTTAACCGCCTCCTGAAACAAAATTTTACACATTACATCACTGAAAGTGGACTAATTCCAACACACTCTGTTATTTCGGCCTATAGAAAACACAAAAATTTGAAGGACATTTTAGTTAGAGCCTGTGTGCCATCTCCTACTCCTGTTCTTAAAAAACCTACTGCATTAGATGATTTTTTCCTGCCCTTAAAATTGGTTAAAAGTAACCATACTGGTACTATTTTTCCTATTTTTCAGTCCTTTTCTCCGGCTTCCTTTAATTTGGTTTATATAATTTTTTGTGCAGTCTGTGGGAAACAATATATTGGACAAACACAAAACACACTTTTAATCAGATTCACACAACACAGATACAATTTAAAACATAAAAAAGAGATACATACCCCAGTTGTCCGTCACTTTCTGACCCATGGCATTGATTCCATCCGCCTGTCTGGCCTGGAGTCAGTTTCCACCTGGAGCAAAAGTGAAAGAATTAGAGCAGAAAACAAATGGATTAGACAGCTTTCAACAAAATTTCCACATGGACTGAATGGGAACATAGGGGTCACTGTGGGTTACCCGAATTGACCCGAACCTGCCCACTAACCTTATTCATACACCCTAACTTAACCTACCCTAACCTCAACCCTTGCCCATAGCACTAATCCTAACCTTGACTTAACCTAATTCAACCTAATCCTAACTCCTGGTCCTAACCCTAACCTTAACCCAACCTGACTTAACCTAATCGTAACCCCTAAACTTAACCCTAAGCTCTGGCCTTAACCCTAACCTCACTCCTAACCTTAACCCTACTCCTAAGCCCTGGCCCTAACCCTAACCTCACTCCTAACCTTAACCCTACTCCTAAGCCCTGGCCCTAACCATAACCTCACTCCCAACCCTAACCTTAACCTCACTCCTAACCCTAAGCTCTCCCTGGCCCTAACCCCAACCTCACTCCTAACCTTCACCCTATTCCTAAACCCTGGCCCTAACCCTAACCTCATTCCCAACCCTAACCCCATTTAAACCCAATTGTAAGCTAAATTATATGTCTAAATATGACCTAACCTTAAGCACAGTCATACTGGGACTTACATATGTGTGTATGTGTGTAGGTATAAAATATACACACATACACACAATACTTAATACTTAACCTGATTTTGTTAATAGTTCAAGACTGTTCTGATCAAATATACAGTTAACATTTAATTGTAAATATGTACATAAATGATAGTTCTTAAAATTCATGTTCAATATATGAACAAACAAATAATACAAATAAAGATAAAAATAAAAAATAAAAATAATACTTACCTTTTTCTTATACATACTTACCTTTTATTTTGACAGACGGGGCATCCTTCTGTTCCTATTGACCTTTTTGACCCCGCTTCATTCTAAGTTAAATTCTTTTCTTTTCTCACCTGAAGTTCGTTTTGTAAAAACTTTCTTTTTCTTTTCCAAAGCAGAGGCTGAGCCTTCGTCACGCCCCCTATAAGAGGACCCTCAGCCCTCCTCTGCTCATTTCCACACCGAACGTCGAATTGTTTACACAGAGAACGCTACCTGCTACTTTGGACACTGAACTAACAGTCTTTTTCAAGACTTTTTCACCGTGCTCCTACGCCTGAAGAAGACCTCTAACGGTCGAAACGTCGCGACGGAGCACATTGTTTCAATTTTTTGGCTTTATTAATTTTTTTAGCACGCTAACTAGCTTCCTAACGCTTCCGACACGGCACTACACGCCGACACCGAAATGTCCGGCTGGACATTAGTTAGGAACAGACGCCGACCCAGGCTGCAAACGGACTACGATGATGGGGGGTTTTTTGAGCGAGGGAGTGCCCGTGCACCTCCGTTTCCACGTCGGGGACGGAGCGCTAACTTTTATCCTAACCCTAACCCTAACACTAACCCTAACCCTAACCCTAACCCTAACCCTGGCCCTAAACCTAACCTCTGGCCCTACTCCTAATCCTAACCCTAACCTCACTCATAACCTTAACCCCTAACTTTTACCCCTGGCCCTAACCTTAACCCTTGGCCCCAAACCCTAACCCCTGGCCCTAAACCTAACCTCTGGCTCTACTCCTAATCCTAACCCTAACCTCACTCATAACCTTTACCCCTAACTTTTACCCCTGGCCCTAACCTTAACCCTTGGCCCCAAACCCTAACCTCAACCCCATTTAAACCAAATTAGACACTAAATTATATGTCAAAATATGACCTAACCCTGGATAACCAACCTTACACCTAAACACAACCCCTATATTGGAATACACACTTAAGCACAGTCTACTGGGACACACATATGTGTGTGTGTGTGTGTGTGTGTGTGTGTGTGTATATGTATATATATATATATATATGTGTATGTGTATGTGTATGTGCACGCATGCGCACATACTGAATACTTACCTGATTTTGTTAAATAGTTCAAGACTGATCTGGGTAAATATATAGTTAACATTTCATTGAAATTATGTACATAGATGATAGTTCATAAAATTCATGTTCAATATATGACAAAAATAAAAAATAAAAAAATAAAAATAAAAATAAAATAAATACATTTATAAAAAATAATAAAAATAATACTTACCTTTTTCTTATAAATACTTACCTTTTATTTTGACAGACGGGGCATCCTTTTATTCCTATTGACCTTTGACCCCGTTTCATTCTAAAGTTAAATTCTTTTCTTTTTTCACCTGAAGTTCCTTTTGTTAAAAGTTTCTTTTTCTTTTCCAAAGCAGAGGCTGAGTCCTTCGTCACGCCCCCTATAAGAGGACCCTCAGCCCTCCGCAGCTCATTTCCGTACCGAACGTCGAACTGTTTAGAGACTATCTGCTGCTTTTGACTCCGAACTAACAGTCTTTTTCAAGACTATTTCACCGTGCTCCAACGCCTGAGGAAGACCTTTAACGGTCGAAACGTCGCGACGGAGCACTCTTTACAATTTTTTGGCCATATTAATTTTTTTAGCAAGCTAACTAGCTTGCTAACGCTTTGATACGGCATTACACGCCGACACCGAAATGTCCGGCTGGACATTAGTTAGGAACAGACGCCGACCCAGGCTGCAAACGGACTACGACTATGGGGGTTTTTTTGAGCGAGGGAGTGCCCGTGCACCTCCGTTTCCACGTCGGGGACGGAGCGTTAACTTCAATCCTAACCCTAACCCTAACCCTGACTCTCGACCAGAGCAGTTGTTTTACACTCTTAATTAGAGCAGTTGCACAGCTTGGGATAGCCAGTTTTAGCCAGCCAGCTTGCAGTTTTTTGGTGTGCTAGCCTGAAGAAGAGCCATACAGGCTCAAAACGTAGCTTTCTTTCTCTTTTTCTTTTTTCTTTTGCACACCCTTCCTTAGTTGTTTAACATTTTTTTCCTTTAAAAAAAAAAGTACTTAAAAAAAGCACTTAAAAAAGTTGTTTTAAAAAAAACAAAACATGGAGGATGGGTGGTACGTGGTGCGTTATGGCAGGAGATGCCAGCGCACACGTGCTCCTCCAACAGATTGGGATTACGGGCGGGCAGGGGGGATGGCCCGTGCTTCTCCCTTCTCTCGTTGGAGAAGGGATCAGTTCCCCTACCCTAACCCTAACCCTAACCCTTGGCCCTAACCCTAACCTCAACCCAACTTATCTTAACCTAATCCTAATCCCCACTATAACCTCTGGCCCTAACCTTAACCCTACTCCCAACCCCATTCCTAATCTTATCCCGACCCTAAGCCCATTTAAACCAAATTGGACACCAATTTACACATCTAAAGATAACCTAATTCTGGACTACCAACCTCATACAGGACCTCACACCCAACCCTAACCCCTACATTTTGTACATATTTAACCATACATTTTTTTTGGGGGGGGGGGGGGGGCATACATATATACACACACAAAACCTAATACTCACCTATTTTTGTTAATAGTTCAAGACCATTCTGTGTAAATATATAAATAATAATTAATACAATTATGTACATAAATAACAGTTCATAAAATTTATGTTCTATATATTTACTACCAAAAATATACATAAAAATTAAAATATAATACAAAAATAAGTAAATTAAAAAAAATAATAATAATACTTACCTTTCTGTATGTAAATAGTTACCTTTATTTTGACGGACGGGTCATCCTTTTGTCGGTATTGACCTTTGACCCCCGCTGCATTCCAAGTTTTTTTTCACCTGAAGTTCTTTTTGTTAAAAATTTCTTTTTCTTTTCCAAAGCAGAGGCTGGGTTTGTCGTCACGCCCCCTATAAGAGGACCCTCAGCCCTCCGCAGCTCATTTCCACATCGAACGTCAACTTGTTTAGACAGAGACTGCTACCTGCTGCTTTTGACACCGACCTAACAGTCTTTTTAAAGACTTTTTCACTGTGCTCCAATGCCTGAGGAAGACCTTTAACGGTCGAAACGTCGCGACGGAGCACTTGTTTCAATTTTTGGCGATATTAATTTTTTTAGCAAGCTAACTAGCTTGCTAACGCTTCCGACACGGCACTACACGCCAACACCGAAATGTCCGGCTGGACATTAGTTAGGAACAGACGCCGACCCAGGCTGCAAACGGACTACGACCATGGGGGGTTTTTTTGAGCGAGGGAGTGCCCGTGCACCTCCGTTTCCACGTCGGGGACGGAGCGCTAACTTTAATCCTAACCCTAACCCTAACCCTAACCCTTGTTCCTGGGAGAGTCTGTGCTGATCGTTTCTGCTTTGTAACCATGGTGATGGCATCCTTATTTGCTTGAATGAATAAAAAGCGAGGGAGAGAGAGGGAAGGAGAGAAGGAAGGAAGTGATTTGTTGCTTGAGCGATACTCTCTCTCTCTCTCCTCGCGAGTCACACTCTGCTCTCGAGCAGAAGAGAAACAGTGACTCCTGGTGTCGATTCTTGTTTATCAGGTTGACTGTGATTTCTATTACAGGGTGAACCTGACATCCACCAGTCGAAAACTGCACCCTGGTGCAGGACAGTGTTGTTGCACTTCCTTGACATTGCAACCACAAATGCATTCATCTTGCATTGTGTGATCAGCAGTGTCAAGTGAGTGCAGCCCAGACACACAAGGACTTTATGGTGGATCTGGTGTGTCAACTGTGTGGGACAGACAAGACAGGTGTCCCACAGAACAGGAGCCAGAACCACGTTCCTGTGCCAGTTGTGACAGGCACAGATCCTCACCAAAAAGCCACAAAAGGCAGACTGAGGTGCCAACGATGCCTTCAGGTGGACAACAAGAGGAGTGACCCACCATCAGGCCTGCGATGTGCCCCTGTGTGTTGTGTTGGACAGGAATTGTTTTGTTTTTTCTGAGTGGCACAAATAATTTATGTTGCATCTTATTTTGACATCTGATTGTTTTGTTAAAAGTTTAGCATTAGCATTTCCTGCACTATATGTTTTTTTAAATATACAATTTATATTTACATTCTAAATCTTATTGCGATATCTGACACTATATTTGTACATATGTTTTTGAAATTCTAAATCTTGTGAAATCTGTTTTAAGTGTACACAAAACACCTGAAGCATTTCCTGCATTTATGTAAATAGTTGTATTTAACTTTGTTTTTTGTTGTTGTTTTTTTGCTACATTTGTACATATGTTTTTGAAATTTACAATTTATATTTACATTTTAATTTATGAAAATGGTTCGTTAAACAAGTTTGTGGTTTTCACAGTAAAAAAACAAAACAAACAAAAAATACTTTTTTCTTTACAGTAGCTCACAATGAATGAGAAACTGTAAAGTCACATAGGTGAGGTTGTGCTGAAAAAAAGACACCAAACAAAGCCAGGTAAACACTTTTTAAAGGTAAATTATAAAGGTAAAACCAAAAGTAGTCAAAAATGGACAATTATACCCTGGACCCCAGAGGATTAAAAAAGAGAAAGAGGAGATCCTGTGAATAGAGGAGATATCGTGGATGTTCAGTGCACAGTTGACACTGACACAGGAAATGCTAAATTTTGAGTTGACACTGAATCTGAGTACGCTAAATTGAGAGGCACCATGCATCTTATCAGCTCATGAAGTCAGTCAGTGACTATTTAGTGTATAAATTGCATGATGTTTTTTTTATTCATGCTAATGCTCCCCAGAAACATTTACTGAAATTACAGTGTGAAGGACCTAAATTAGATGGTGAGGACTTTCCAGGCATGTGAGAGGCAAATAAAGAAAAATACTTAAAATGGTGGAGGGTTAACAGGACTGCAGTTGGGGGTCTGGGGAGCAAAGCCCCCCAGAAGCTGAAGGTTTTTAGTCATGCTAAGGTTCTCCATAAGCTTACTTATAAGGTTTTGAATAATCAGGTCCCATCTTATCTTAGGGACCTCATAGTACCATATCACCCCAATAGAGCGCTTCGCTCTCAGACTGCAGGCTTACTTGTAGTTCCTAGGGTTTGTAAGAGTAGAATGGGAGGCAGAGCCTTCAGCTTTCAGGCTCCTCTCCTGTGGAACCAGCTCCCAATTCAGATCAGGGAGACAGACACCCTCTCTACTTTTAAGATTAGGCTTAAAACTTTCCTTTTTGCTAAAGCTTATAGTTAGGGCTGGATCAGGTGACCCTGAACCATCCCTTAGTTATGCTGCTATAGACGTAGACTGCTGGGGGGTTCCCATGATGCACTGTTTCTTTCTCTTTTTGCTCTGTATGCACCACTCTGCATTTAATCATTAGTGATTGATCTCTGCTCTCTTCCACAGCATGTCTTTTTCCTGATTCTCTCTCCTCAGCCCCAACCAGTCCCAGCAGAAGACTGCCCCTCCCTGAGCCTGGTTCTGCTGGAGGTTTCTTCCTGTTAAAAGGGAGTTTTTCCTTCCCACTGTCGCCAAGTGCTTGCTCACAGGGGGTCGTTTTGACCGTTGGGGTTTTTCCGTAATTATTGTATGGCTTTTGCCTTACAATATAAAGCTCCTTGGGGCAACTGTTGTGATTTGGCGCTATATAAATAAAATTGATTTGATTTACTTAAAAAAAGTCTGAAGGACCTAAATGACATGGTGAGAAGCTGAAGAGCTTTGCTCATTTATGTCTGCGACATATATTATAGAATGACCTGAAAAAATGAATGTGGATATTGATACAAGATAATTTATTGATCATATGCAGGTTAACACAGAGTCAACAGTACAATGAAATGCTTAGGATGAGAAGGACTGTTCAAACTCACAGGAAGTACTAATAGCATGCAATATAAATACCAAAAATATAAGCATAAGCATTGAAAAATACTTAACAATTTGATCATTCTGAGACAATGACAAATAGTGTCTTATGTCAGACGCCAGAGGGCAGCAAAACCCATCCATCAGAGCAGCTTTTGTCTTGCAGACAAGAAATAAAAGAAAAAGCTTCATAATAACTTTTCTTTTGTTTGATGTTCAAAACGTGGTGAAAAAACGAGAGCACAAGATCTTTACCTGGTTGAAGAAAATTATTTTGGAAATATGACATTTGATAAGACCTGCTGTCAGGTTCTTAGGTTCCATTTCATTTTTGAGGTTGACACTTTGCACTTCCTGTCGTTCATTTAATTGATTTGCTCTTTCTCCATGTGCCACAAACCAGATAACTTTGGTTTTATTTTTGCCTTTCAAAACATGTTTTAATGGTCACAAATCAAATGGTAGTGTCTGTGGGATGATACGATATTAGTCAGTGCTTGATTGCTCATTGTCTTTCAAAGATCAACCCTGAGTTTTCAGAGGCAGCTTTGAATATAGGAGTTGAAGTGTGCAAGAACACAAGGGGCTTCAGAGGTTTGATTTTACAAAAAAGGAGCTTTATGTATCCAGAGAAGGAGAGGATCAGAGGTTTGTAAATGAAGGAAGAGAGGAAGAGTGCCTGGAAGATGAAGGGAGCAAAGACAACTTTAAAATGGTGGTAGCCGTGTAGAGGGTAGATGTGTTTTTACTGATGTTTGAGGACAGATGCCAGCTGGTGTCCAACACTCTTCACTTCTATTTTGCCTCCTTTCATCTCTCTGTGGCTGTGGGGCCTCAACACACTGGGCCCTAAAGTTGTGTCCACAAATTCCTTTGTTTTTCTGACCTCATTCAATGATATTGTTCTCATTTTTCTGCTTTACTGTCATAATAATAAGAATAATAATGACCTCAATGTCATTGTAAATTCATACAATGAAATGTGTCCTCTGCATTTAACCCATCAACACTGCAGTTTCTCACAAGCAAACCACTATGGAGAAGCAGGCAGCCACACTGTGGCCGCTGTGGACGAACTCCACATGTAGAGACTGTGCCTTGGTCAGGGGCAAAGAAAGGTGCAGACCCTAAATAAGCATGTTTTTTTATTAGTGTTCTTGATTTTGTAGGAAATCATTCCCATCTTGTTATTTATCCCTTATCTTTTTCTGTCATTTGTACTATTCCAAAATGAGGTGACAAAAGACAATCATGTGAACAAAATTTCACTGTTAATGTAGAGTTGATTGCACAGTGTGATAAAGATATGAGCAACTAACCTGGGTTCAATTCCTGCTCAAGCTTCCTTTCTGTGTCACTGGACATCATCTGAAATCATCATTGTCCACCCAGCTGAATGTGGGTACTGAACTTGCCCGGGGAACTGAATCTTGGGATGAACGGCCATTGTGGTGGATATTTAACATATTCATCCAGGTCAAAGGATAAACTTTTTACTTTGTTTTTCTTTCTTTCTTTGCAATAAATAGTGAAGCCTTTCCTTTGCTACACAGCTCAACTTCATTTTTGTTTCAATCTGAACCTGTTGCCAATGAGTTTGATGTATTACACATCAACTTGGTATTCAAAAGTAAGTTTTCATTTAAATGAAATTCTCTCAACATAAGGAACATTAGATTATTGCTGTGCTTTTTGTCAAATTCTCAACATTTTCTGATTCCTTTAAAGTCCATCTTTGGAAGATTTTCCTCTGAAATAAATTGCAATCGTTGGTTGTAATGTGAAAGTGACTGATGACTTTTCTGTCTCTGTTTACAGGAAACACATACAGGTGTGTGTGTGTGTGTGTGTGTGTGTGTGTGTGTGTGTGTGTGTGTGTGTGTGTGTGTGTGTGTGTGTGTGTGTGTGTGTGTGTGTGTGTGTGTGTGTGTGTGGGTCGTTCAGGTTGAATTCTACTGTTTGGATCAAACACTTTGTATTTGTTGTCTGTTTTCACTCTCCATTAACCTCAGCAACACAACAGTGAGGGGGCAGAGCCGGTCCTTCTCCAGCACACTGGTATTTAGGAAACATGTTCAAACCGCTGATGATGTGAAGAAGACATTCCAGTTTGGACTGTTTGGGTATGAAATGAAAATATCTGCACTGTCAAGTTTTAAAACAAACATGGAGGACAGGATGACCTGTAATAGTTCACAAAAAAAAACCCATCTTGTTTTGCAGCAATACTTGTTGCATTTCATATGTATTTTTACTGCGATGGACTGTCCAGGGTTAGGGTACCCTGCCTCTCATCCAGTGGCGGTCCTAGAGTGATTTACTCCCCAGGCAAAAGCCCCTGCGTGCCCCACCCCCCCCACGCACACTAACGTGGCCACCACCTCCGCCCCACCACCCATGAAAACACTAACTTCATCCAGAACACCCACAATCCCACAAATTAACTCACAACAGCTATTTTCAAGAACAAATTTCCAGTTTTAATGACTACTGCAATAACAAACACAAAGAAATTGGCACAGTCTAATGTGTCATCATCCATGGACTTATCTGCAATGATCATCTCAAAAGTTGCAGGAGGGCATCATAATTGTTTGCCCCAGTGCTCACTATCCGTGATGTGAAATTCCATTGAGTAGGAGCATTTCTGGGCAACCTTGAGCAGCCTGCAGACTCAAGAAAAGACATCCTCTTTGTGGATTTTGAGAAAAATGTGGCAAACCCAGAGAGTGATGCAAAAAATATTCTGCACTCAGATAAGCATTTAGCCCCCTGAGACAGAACCAGATTCAGTCTGTGTGCATAGCAATGCACAAACATTGACCTGGGGGCTGTTGCTTTAACTGTGGCCTGCAAACCATTGAGAGCTGAAGCCATGACAGCAGCCACGGCTTCTTCATAAGGAAGACTATCAAATGGCTTCCCCAAAATCCACAACATTCAAATTGTCTGCCATTATGTGCAGCTTGCTACCTAGCTAGCTCGCTAGCTGGGACTGGGGCGAGGCTAGTGTGAAGTGTGTCCGCCTGTGAGTGCTTTGTGACGGTGGAGGAGCTCAGCAGCACCCGCTGCTCGGTAGGAACAGAAACTGAGATAGAAGTCAGAAAGAGTGATAGAAGTCAGTCTGCAAACACAAGCAGCTACAAAAAAAACCCACCAGAAATAGAAGCTCGATTTGTCGCTAGTCGTTTTTAACAAAGAAAATGCCGCTAAGAGGATTAGGAAAGTCTCCGGTTCAACTCAGAACAGAATGAAAATTAAAAAATGCTCCCACGGATGTTTACACCAAAAGATCGCTGATTCGCTCATTTCGCTGTCAATCAAAAAGGGATTCAGCCTCAGACAGATCATCCAATCATCATGCAGAAGCTGAGCGTCCGGGACGGCCGAGGCCCGCCCACTGCCCCATAGACCCCCAGACACGCTGAGCGTCCGATGGGCGGGACAAAGCCCAGCATTTATTCAATGACTCGTCTCATTTCGCTGCAGTCTTTGTGTCGCTATTAAACTCTGTGGACCGACTGTGAAGCTGCGGGTTTGAGTGAGAGGAAAGCCGCGTCATTACCAGTGATAAGAAGCTGATTCTGAACAAAAGTTGAGTGCATTGTAACCACGAACCCCCCCATCAGGACAACCCCCCCACCCCTGGTTTTTTTTTTTTCCCCGCACGGTCGTGACTTGTGTGCGCAAATAGTTGTAGCAACAGGTGTACGAGGCATTGGAGGCAGGGACGACACTACATGGTTTGCACATGATTCCTGTGTCATGTGCACTAAGTGTGCACTTCGTCCAAACGTCACACCATGTGTGAAGGGGCCCTTAACCAATGAAATGAAGTTGACCACAAAAATTCTGAAATATCTTTGGTTCTTGTGGTCTGTTTTTTTTTCCTTTCTCACATTTTCCATATCATCTCATCTGTTTCTGATTTGGGGCTGTATATATTCATCATTATTTTATCAACTCTACCAGAAGAAGAAGAGAAAATGAAAGTCTAGGACTTATTTCCAGAAGGGCCAACTGCACGTGTCTCTCACTCCTCCCCAGCACTGTTGTTAAGAGTGCCAGTTGGGAGTGTGGCTGCAATTGGGAAGCGAACCTGGATTGCTGGCATCCCAGTCCAATGTGCAAGCCATTACGCCACCACCTCCCTGTCTGAATATTGACGCCAGACAGTCATGTGACCAGAATGACTCTCCTAGATGAAGAGATGGGCATTATCTGTAGATGATTCAGAGATGAAACTCATGGGAACATTTTGCCTGTGTGTTTGTATGCATATGAGTAGCAGTAAGCTAACAGCAGAAAAAAGTGCCTGTGTTAGTACAGCTGACATTCTTGCTGCGGTTCACTGAAGAGGACAAAGAAACAACATCCATCATATGTCAGTGTCACCTTCACCTGTTGGCTCAGGTGTCACACTGTATAAAATGTTACTTGCACGTCATCCAGGTGAGGTGTTTTTTTAAACAGTCATCAGATATACATAATTATGTACACAGACGACAAATGGACAGGTATACACAAACAGACATGCAGAGAAGACAGACCAGGAGATGATAAACAGACAGACCCATCACACAGATAATTTGGTAGTGAACCTGTGCAGATGATTCATGATTATTGCAGTCAGAAAGGGCAGATTCAGTATGAATCCTTTGTGCCCTGATGATCGGCCTAAAGCACATAGGATGAGCCCCTTTGGTGCTTGTCCAAATCCACTTTGCTTTTTGAATCCAGTATAGGCCCTTATGCCCAATGGTGCTGGTTTCTTATCCATGGACACCAGTCTATCAAAACATAGTTCCTCCAGCAAAGGCACTACCTGTTTTACAGCTGGGTAGACTGGGACAATGCAGATGAAGTGCCTTGTACTAAATGTACAATCAAACCCTGGTCTACACATTAGTATTCCAACTCCTACGCTACTGAGCTATGTGTTCTTCTGTGCTTCATAATTTGAGTGCAAAATAAACTGCAGAATTCAAAGGGGTTGTATTTAGTTTCTTAATTATGGGTGTGTTTTTGGTGCTTCATGAATGAAACTAATCAGATTGTCATCTCTCGTTACTTAAGAATTGGGCATATGTGAACTAAGCACATCATGAGGTTGAGTATATGAGGGTAGACTGAAAGGTTCTGCCTTGAACATGATTATTTTAATAACAAGCAAAATATTGAAATGGGTATGAGAATAATACTTTTCTTAATTCAATTCACCATATTTATATAGTGCCAAATTACAACAAAGCTGCCTGAAGTCACTTCATATGGGTAAGTGTTATGTGGGAGAGTAATTGTTTGCTCCGTTTTCCAGGTTTTCCAGCCTGCAGAGTTCTGGAGCATATGAAAGCCCACCTTGAACCCGCCCTTTCTCTCTCACACTCCACCTGGCAACAAGGCAGCTCCAATCTTCTTCCTCTTTTCCCCCATTAGGTTTCTTGTTTATTCCCCTTCATTTTTGTTACATTAAATTTAAACTTTTTAGTTGATTTTTGTATTCCTTTATGTTGCAGAGCCAGGGTGTAACATTGGTGGCTGGTGTGGGATTTGTTGTACAATCCCAATTCCAATGAAGTTGGGACGTGTAAAATGTAAATAAAAACAATACAATGATTTGAAAATCCTCTTCAACCTATATTCAATTGAATACACCACAAAGACGATATTTAATGTTCAAACTGATAGACTTTGTTGTTTTTGTGCAAATATTTGCTCATTTTGAAATGGATGCCTGCAACACGTTTCAAAAAGTTGGGACAGTTGATGAATGCTCAAAGAACACCTAATTGGAAACAGGTGAGTGTCATGATTGGGTATAAAAGGAGTATCCGCAAAAGGCTCAGCCCTTCACAAGCAAAGATGGGGCGAGGATCACCATTTTGTGAACAACTACGTAAAAAAAAAATAGTCTAAGTAGTTCAGTAAAATAGTCTAAACAGTTTAAAATAGTCTAAACAGTTTAAGAACAATGTTTCTCAATGCTCAATTGCAAGGAATTTAGGGATTCCATCATCTACAGTCCATAATATAATCAGAAGATTCAGAGAATCTGGAGAACTTTCTACACGTAAGTGGCAAGGCCGAAAACCAACATTGAATGCTTGTGACCTTTGATCCCTCAGGTGGCACTGCATTAAAAAACCGACATCATTGTGTAAAGGATCTTACTGCGTGGGCTCAGGAACACTTCAGAAAACCATTGTCAGTTAACATAGTTTGTCACTACATCTACAAGTGCAAGTTAAAACTCTACCATGCAAAGTGAAAGCCAAACATCAACAAAATCCAGAAACGGCGCCGCCTTCTCTGGGCCCGAGCTCATTTGAAATAGACAGACGCAAAGTGGAAAAGTGTGCTGTGGTCTGATGAGTCCAGATTTCAAATTGTTTTTGGAAATCATGGACGTCGTGTCCTCCGGACAAAAGAGGAAAAAGATCATCCAGATTGTTACCAGCGCAAAGTGTCAAAAGCCAGCATCTGTGATGGTATGGGGGTGTGTTAGTGCCCATGGCATGGACAACTTACACATCTGTGATGGCACCATCAATGCTGAAAGGTACATCCAGGTTTTGAAGCAACACATGCTGCCATCCAAGCAACGTCTTTTTCAGGGACGTCCCTGCTTATTTCAGCAAGACAATGCCAAGCCACATTCTGCACGTGTTCCAACAGCATGGCTTCGTAGTAAAAGAGTGCGGGAACTAGACTGGCCTGCCTGCAGTCCAGACCTGTTGCCCATTGAAAAGGTGTGGTGCTTCATGAAGTGCAAAATGCGACAACGGAGACCCCGGACTGTTGAACAACTGAAGTCGTACATCAAGCAATGGGAAAGAATTCCACCTATAAAGCTTCAACAATTATTGTCCTCAGTTCCCAAGCACTTATTGAGTGTTGTTAGAAGGAAAGGTGATGTAACACAGTGGTAAACATACCACTGTCCCAGCTTTTTTTTAAACGTGTTGCAGGCATCCATTTCAAAATGAGCAAATATTTGCACAAAAGCAATAAAGTTTATCAGTTTGAACATTAAATATCTTGTCTTTGTGGTGTATTCAATTGAATATAGGTTGAAGAGGATTTGCAAATCATTGTATTCTATTTTTATTTACATTTTTCACAACATCCCAACATCATTGGAATTGGGGTTGTACTTGGGTTAGGGTTTTCAGTTTTTCCATGTTAAGTTTGTTAGTTTGGGGGTAATTTGGTTGAGGTGCTGTTGTCTTTTCTTAGCTGTCAGGTAAGTCTCCCTTTAGTTTAGTTTGGTCACTCTGGTTAGTCCAGGGAGTGTGCCAGCTAGATTGACTTTGTCATCTTTCTTTCGGCCACTCATTTGCTGTTTTGCCTTTTTTATTTTTGAGGAAATCCTGGGTGAGGAATCTGTCCCTGTCAGGGGTAAGCAAGTCAGGGCCTTGTCATCACTGATGTTTGCTTTTATAGCCACCTCTTGCCCAGCACTCCTCAGAAGATAGCTTAGGCTTTAGTCCTGGTTAGGTAGGTACCAGGTGACCATTTGTATGTTGTACACTTAGTGTGTGTTATAGGCAGAGGTGTCAATCCGGCTTCAGAAAGTAAAAGTCCAGCCACATATTTGTTCCATCTTCCCAATAAACCAGCTGATTGTAATTAGTTCAGCTCTTCAGGCAGGTGGATGAGCTAATTATTGAGAGCACCTTTAGGTGCACAGGTAGAAGCAACACATGGGAGGGTTTTTACTTTCTGAAGCTGGATTTGACACCTCTGGTTTTAGGGAGAATTTGTTTAGTTAGGTGAGTATTGTGAGCTTTCTGTGTTTGTGATCCTAACTGTTAGCAGTTTTTGTGCTTTGTCAAGTTTTGTTATGTGGCTTGACTTTTGAGTGTGGGCTTAATTTGTAGTCTAGCAGTTTTGCTGAGTAGACTGATTGGTTGCTACTTTTGTAGTTGTGGCATTGATCTACTTGTGTGTTGAGAGTGTTTGTTGTTTGCTGCTTTTGTGTAGACACTTTGTTTTTGTTTGTGTGTAGTTTGGTGCTCTATCTTTGTAATTTTTAGCTTTAGGTAAGGGAGTTACCATGGCTTCTGTTGTGGGCTGGGGTGTTTGGCTGGCTTTGTTTTTGTTTTCTGTTTCTCCCACCAGGTGGTATGCATTCAGGACTGAGTGGCTGAGCATTAGGACCTCACCCTGAACACCTGAGGCTTGTTTTCACGTGCAGGTCATCAGGACTCACAGCTGTGGTGTATTCTGTCTTGATCAGAGATTGCTGCACTTAAACCTTGAATGCACAATGTGTGATTGCCAGAGACTCGACCTTGTGAGCAGACGTGTGAGATCGATGTCAGGAGAACAATCTCACCATTACGGACGCAGAGACCGCTCCAGGTTTGACGCCACAGTCTGTGAAGGAGGATTGGGTGAGGTCTCACGCTCTTCAGCACACTTCCTGAGGTAATTTGGTTTTGGTGACTTTTATGAAGTAATGACAGTGGATTTGGTGTCCCTCACACCTTGTTGTATTGAGCTGTCACGTTATGCTAATTGTCTAATCAGCTTCTGCTGCAATGGAGATTTGAACTGAGTTGTTCTGTGCCTGCAGGGTGAGAAGCTGTTATATATTTTAAGCCAGGAAGTATTTGCTGATTGTGTGCACCTTTTGAGCTGTGTCTCTGGGTGGAGAGTGTTGGACTCACCTCATGTTTTCTTTCTTCACAGACTCGGTTTGTCGCGGCCACCTGGGGGGGTGTCGGCGGGGTCCCTGGGTCCGAACTGCTGTGGCTCCGGACCGTTTGCGCTGCTGAGAGCGCGCCGTGTTTTCACCTCACCAGACCGCGGACATTTTTGGTTGTTTATCACTGCACTCATTATGATTATTAAATTCTGTTATCTTTTGAACCGTGCTCTGCTTATTTCGTGCTGGGTCCTGTCAAATGCTGGGTCGGTGCTTCGACCGCGTCCGACACATAACAGCTTCTCTGGAGGACTTTATTTTGTCACCATCCAGAGAGTTACTTGAGCAGTTTACAAAGGAGCAGTTGTTAAGTTTAGCTGCACATTATAACATTGATACGTCTGGTTGGAACAACCGTCTCAAAGATGATGTTAAGGATAAACTCTGTGCTTCACTCATCGAGAAAGGCCTGTTTGAACCACCATCAGACTTGTTAGCCCATCCTTCTGTGGACAGCGTGACCGTAAATGTTGAGTCTGCAATTTCATCACTGGACCCTCCTGATCCTTCGATAGAGGTGAGACTAACTAAGTCTTAAAGAATGAGAGCTGCAGCTAAGAGAAAAACAGATTCATTGAGACCATGAATGCTTCTTAAAAGAATTAGATTTTAAAAGAGCTTCTTTGAATGTTAAGCCTGAACAAACTGAGTTTGATGTGGTTAAAAACACAAGATTGGTTCTTCCTTTTGTAGAAAAAGATGTTGAGAAATATTTTCCACATTTTGAGCGTGTTGGCACCATTTCCAGATGGCCGAAGCATTTCTGGACCTCTTGCAGAGTGTTCTAGTTGGGAAGCCCAAGAAGCTTATTCATCTTTAAAGGTGACAGAGTGAAAATGATGACATTGTTAAAAATGCTTTTCTTCAAGCTTATGAGCTGGTTCCTGAAGCATATTGTCAGAGATTTAGAGGTTTGGTTAAACTTGAAAGCCAGACATATCTTGAATTTTCTAGAGAGAAACACTTTTCAATCAATGGTGTTCGTCTCAAAAAGTTGAATCAGTAGATGAGTTGAAACAGTTGATTCTCTTAGCGGATTTTAAAAGTGTTTGCTAGAGTGGTTTGCACGTACATCACCGAGCAGAAAGTTAACATGCTTTCCAGAGCTGCAGTGCTAAGTGATGAGTTTGTGTTGACTCGTAAATCAAGTTTTAACATTGAGAAGAATGAGTCTAAACTGGAATCTTTTAGGCCGAACGCTTCACCTCGTGGTCCTGGCTTTAAAAAGGCTTGTACTACTGGTAGTGGTTTAAATGAGAAACTTTGCGTCCATTGTAAGAAACCTGGCCACCTGATTGCTGACTGTCCCAGCCTAATGAAAAAGAAATCTAAACCTTTGGCTTTCTAAGGACTGAACGTCCGAGCTTGAGTCAAGAGGTTGTGCCTGAGTCGAGGAGTGAAGTGGCCTGTTCTTCTTTTCTTTTTTTTCCCCCCCCTGTCTGCATATATAGTAATGGTAAAAGCCACACTGGCAGAACCATTTATGAACATTAATACACATATATGCAATTTATTCTTGTAAGACAGAAGGTATGTAGTGCATGAGTGAACGTGGTGTGTGTGTGTGACCCCATCCACCCTTCCTGTTCAGCCTACAACATCCTACTCAAAGCCAACCGACAGCTTCTATCAGGAAGGGCTGACAACCAAAACAACACAGACAGAAAAGAACGAGAGACAAGTGGTGAAGACAATAACTGTGATGTGAGACACCGAGGAGACGGGGCCCCAACCATACAACATACCACTCGCTGCGCATTCAACTGAATATGGGAAAGATGGCGCCAGCGTGTACCGGCAGTCTACCTGCTCTGCGTTTTCTGTTGGTTATTGCTGTATTGTTATTTATTCTGTGTGAAAGCATCACTGGATTGCTAGTGTATGATTGCCAGGCACTCATTGATCTCAAACTTTCTCAGGAGCAGATTTTAAGGAACAATTTTGGGGACAAAACATCCAGACTCCCTCCTCCCTTGAGCTCTGTACCTGCTTACCTGCTGCGCTCACCTGTCTTCACGCGGAAGAAGCGACCCAGAAAGCACGGGAAAGGCGGAGGTGTCCTTGTGAAAATTAAGGCTCACTGGAGGTCCAACCGTGGAATTGTCCCTCTCTTCAGGACTCCTGGATTCCCAGTAACTAGAAGATCATATGGGTTACGATGGATCCAGCCCGTGTTCCTTGCGCGTTTGGACACCGGCCTGCATCATCTGCCGCTTGCAGCACCTCAGCTCAAAGGCCGGGCGTAACGACCAGGTGGACGATAGATAACAACAAATAAAACTGGTTTTTGGGACTTCCAATTTGGATGGACAAGACTAAGAGTCAAGCTTTCAAATGAATTAAAGCTCTGTCTGGGTTTTTGATTAATTAATAAGCTGGAGTGGAAGATTGCTGCTAATCCTCCCCCTCGGCCCGTACCACTAGCATTCGGACAGTTAGTGTGACTCGGGGGTGTTGACTCATTTAAACTAACATATTCATCCTGCTGTAACCAGGTTTCTGTAAGGCAGAATAAATCAATATGTTGATCAATTATTATATCATTTACTAACAGGGACTTAGAAGAGAGAGATCTAATGTTTAATAGACCACATTTAACTGTTTTAGTCTGTGGTGCAGTTGAAGGTGCTATATTATTTTTTTTTCAATTTTTATGCTTAAATAGATTTTTGCTGGTTATTGGTGGTCTGGGAGCAGGCACCGTCTCTACGGGGATGGGGTAATGAGGGGATGGCAGGGGGAGAGAAGCTGCAGAGAGAAAATTAGCCAGATTTCTAGAAATGAGAGCTGCTCCATCCAAAGTGGGATGGATGCCGTCTCTCCTAACAAGACCAGGTTTTCCCCAGAAGCTTTGCCAATTATCTATGAAGCCCACCTCATTTTTTGGACACCACTCAGACAGCCAGCAATTCAGGGAGAACATCAAATCAAATCAATTTTATTTATATAGCACCAAATCACAACAAACAGTTGCCCCAAGGCGCCTTATATTGTAAGGCAAGGCCATACAATAATTACAGAAAAACCCCAATGGTCAAAACGACCCCCTGTGAGCAAGCACTTGGCAACAGTGGGAAGGAAAAACTTCCTTTTAACAGGAAGAAACCTCCAGCAGAACCAGGCTCAGGGAGGGGCAGTCTTCTGCTGGGACTGGTTGGGGCTGAGGGTGAGAACCAGGAAAAAAAGACATGCTGTGGAGGGGAGCAGAGATCAATCACTAATGATTAAATGCATGCGGTTTAGCCGCATGCGCAACATGCGGCTAAACATGTCACTCCCGGTCTGATTGGGGAGAGGCCCAGAGAAAACTACGGAGTCTGACATTGTTTTTGCAAACTTACACACTTCCACTTCTGTCTCCAGGCCGAAACACCGGACTTTAGTGATAGGGGATTCTATCACCCGTAAAGTCAGGTTACAGATGCCGGCTGATGTTAAATGTATTCCTGGGGCCAGAGCTCCCAACATTGCATCTCATCTTAGGGTGCTGACGCTACAGAAGGGAAGACAGATGAAGGAACATGACATGAGATATAGTCACATAGTTATTCACATTGGCACCAATGATATCAGGATGAAACACTCAGAGGTCACAAAAATGGACATAGAGAGGACTTGTGACCTTGCCAGAAAGATGTGTCAGCATCGATTAATAGTCTCTGGTCCCCTCCCCTCCCGGAGTACTGATGAGGCGTTTAGCAGACTGACATCGTTAAATAGGTGGCTGGCGCAGTTTTGTAGACAGCAAGGCTTTAGCTTTATTGATAACTGGCCTTCGTTCTGGGGCCGCCGTGGCTTGCTGATGCCAGACGGCCTCCACCCTACTGGGGAAGGCGCCGCCATCTTGTCTGCGAACATAGATAGAGCTCTACAGCGAGGGTAACATTAGGAATCTACAGCAGGCTACGGAGAAGGTGATTAGAGACCCTGCAAGGCTTATGACAAATGTGGGTGTGGAATCCATTAGCTTAGCGGGGAATTTAGTGCAGAAAATCCACTATGGTGATAGTGCAGTTTATTTGCCAGGGAGGGAATTTCAACAAGTTGAGACTGTGGCCTGCTTCCATAGTTGTGTCCATAAAAATCATAGAGGGATATGCTTTCCAAACGTAATACCCATTACTATATTGGATGATGTTGAAATTGAGGATGGCCCAGTGGTTGTTCCAGCAATAGCAAAGATTTCGTGTCTGCTACCTACAACGCGTGTGGAATGTCTTAAACCTAAATCTACTTCTAGGCATCTTATATATGCTACTCTGGAACCACCCCTAAACCCAAACAGTTCAACTGTCAACCCCACTGAGGTCCTTAGACTGGGTCTCATTAACATAAGATCACTGTCCTCAAAATCATTGTTGATCAATGATCTAATTATTGATTATCACTTAGATATGATTGGGCTATGTGAAACCTGGCTAAAAACTTCAGCTGTCCTCCCCTTAAATGAGGCCTGCCCACCAGCATATACATTTAGTCACATCCCTCGTGATGCGAAGCAAGGCGGGGGTGTTGCTCTTATTTATAAATCTAGGTTTAGCTTATTAGCTCTTGGGGGTTACAAATATCACTCGTTTGAGCATCTGATTCTCCGCTCTCCTCAGGATATTACACATTTCCAAGGTCAGAAGAATAAAAATCAGTCGTATTACTTTGTCACTGTATATAGGCCTCCTGGCCCATATTCTGAATTCTTAGATGAATTTTGTGCATTCATCTCTAACTTGTAAACTAGTGTAGATAACATTCTGATCATTGGTGACTTTAACATTCATATAAATAAGCCTTCTGATCCCCTCTGCAAATCATTTATGGAAACTGTGGATGCATTAGGATTTCGGCACTGCATTCGGGATTCGACGCACATTAGTGGAAATACCCTGGATCTGGTTCTCGCACGTGGTATTGCTGTCACGAATATTGACATCATGCCTCTTACATCAGTGGTGTCTGATCACTCACTTATTAAGTTTACAGTTTCGCTGCCGTGTTTAGTGGAGCAACAACCTTATATATCGTTACGGCGATGCATCAACTCCTCAACTAAGACTGAACTCGAAGCTAGACTGCCTGATGTCTTAGCTTCACATTTGACAAATACCCAGTCAGTAGACAGACTTGTTGATAGTTTAAACTCAGTGCTCAAAACTACACTCGACATGATTGCACCACCTGTGTTAAAACCGCGCTCCCCCAAATCACAGTCACCTTGGTTCAGTGATTATCTGTGTGACCTCAAGCATAAAGCAAGAGGTCTAGAATGGAAATGGAGTCATTCGAAAATTAGAAGTACTTCACCTTGCGTGGCGTGATGCTATCTTAGACTATAAGCATGAATTATTGGCAACAAAGCGGACTTTATGTGCAGACGCAGGTTGAGGAGCGGACCAACGTCTGACCGAACCCAGCGCTAAATAACCAGAAAGCGGTTCCACAAACAAAAGATTTTATTTCCCCTCCAGTGCAATAATTAGTGTACAACATAAATATTTGGTTTGTCTGGCGGAGTGAAGGACGGCGCGCTCTCTAGCGCCCAAAAGGATCGAAGCCTCAGCGCTTCTGGACTCAGATTCACCGCCAAACACCCCCCAGGTGGACACGACAAACTGACTCTGTGAAGGATGGAAAAGGTGAGGTAAGTCAACAGAGCTACAGCAAATATCCTTCAGAGGCACACACTATCAGCAACACATTCAGGTCTGAATTTAAGCTTTATGTAAATGAGCAGCTTCTCACAACAGGTGGAGGATCATCAGTCCGTACGCCACGGCAGTGAGAAGCAAACTGCACAATTCTCATCAATGTTCAAATACACTGCGTAACAAAATACCAAATTACTATTAACGATCATTCAGACAATAATCACCTCTAATGTGTGCTGACAGCATGTGTCCCTCACCCGTCCTCCTTCACAGGCACGATGTGTCAAACCTGGCGCGGTCCTCAGCATCTCACAAACGAACGTCACAAGGTCGAGTTCCCGGCAATTCTGCTTGAACCACTCATGGCTTAAATGCAGAACGCCATCTCATTATCTGCTTCAGCTGAAAGTCTTTAAGTTTGCATGTGAGCATCATCCACAGGTGCTGCAAGTCAGTAGGCCTGCACGTGAACATCCTCCACAAGTGCAGCCAATAATGTTGATGAGGGTGAAGGACTCTTCTGCCAGCACCTTCTCCACAGACAAAAACCAGTTTGCATACCACCTGGAGAGCAAAGAAAAGAAAACAACACAAAAACATCCAGCCAAACCCCCCAACACACAACAGACTTATTACTCTGATTTGATCAACAAAAACAAGCATAACTCAAAGTTCTTGTTCGACACGGTGGCAACACTTATGCATGGACAACCACCTGTAGTTCGCTCTCCTTTTACAGCACAAGATTTCCTGGATTACTCTGGGAAGAAAATAGAAGACATCAGGTTAAACATATCCCGGCATGCCTTAACCCAGCCACTACACCCTGCTATTGAGGAGGCGCCACTACTGAGGTATTACCTAGATTTACAGAATTTGACAGTATCTCACTAGGCATGCTGACAAAACTTGTAATGTCAACAAAAAGCACAACCTGTTTATTTGATCCTATACCAACAAAACTGTTTAAGGACCTGTGGCCCACTCTTGGGCCGACTGTGCTGGAAATTATTAATCTTTCTTTAACTTCTGGATCTGTTCCTAAATGTTTCAAATCTGCAGTGATTAAACCATTACTTAAGAAACCTAATCTTGACCCTAGTGTATTTGCAAACTATCGGCCGATATCAAATCTATCATTTTTCTTTAAAATTCTGGAAAAAGTGGTGTCACGGCAGCTCATAGACTATCTTACTGAGAATAATCTCTTTGAGGCACTGCAGTCTGCTTTTAGAAAATATCATTCCACAGAGATGGCTCTCACTAAAGTGGTGAATGATCTTCTGCTTACAATGGATTCGGATACCACTACGGTTCTGTTGCTGTTAGATCTCAGTGCTGCATTTGATACAGTGGATCATCATATTCTACTCGATGGGCTGGAGAATCATTTTGGGATTACTGGGAGTGCCCTTGCATGGCTGACGTCATACTTGACCAGTCGTTCTCACTGTGTTTTGTACAGTAACACTACCTCTAACCTTAGTGACATGAAATTTGGGGTTCCACAGGGGTCTGTCTTAGGCTATGCAGATGATACTCAGTTATACATGCCGATAACTGCTGGTAATCTCATTCACATAAAATCCTTAGAAGATTGCCTTGCAGCAGTGAGAAGGTGGATGTCTAGAAACTTCCTTCTTTTAAACTCTGATAAGACTGAAATGATGGTTCTTGGTCCACTGAGACATCGGCATCAATTTGACCAGTTAACACTCAGCCTTGGCTCGTGTGTCATACATCACACTGACAAAGTGAGGAACCTTGGGGTGATTTTTGATCCTTCATTGTCCTTTGGCCTCCACATTAGAAATATTACTAGGACTGTTTTCTTCCACCTGCGAAATATAGCGATGATTCGTCCCATCTTGTCTATGGCTGATGCTTAGACCCTGATCCATGCATTTATCTCTTCTAGATTGGACTACTGCAATGTTCTACTTTTTGGTTTACCGCAGTCTAGCATTAGGGGTTAGGGTTAGGGTTAGGCTGGCACCTCTCTACCTCGCTGACCTAATTAAACCTTACGTACCGGCCCAGGCTATATAAATGAAAATAAATTGAAATTGAAATTGAACAATAATAGGAACAAATCATAATCTAATATTAATACAGTACAGGTGCAAAAGTGGAATTCCCTAACAGGCAAAAAGAAAAGAGAATTTTATTTTTTATTTATTTTTTATTAGCCCTCCAAATTCAAATTTAATAAGTTGATAAAATAACCATGTTTCATTAAATTTTGGTACTTGGTTTTTTGATGAAGTGGCTATTTTTTCCATCGATATATATTCGAAAAGGAGGTTTGACCAGTGGTTAATATTGATTGATTGTTTATTTTTTCAATTCAGCAAAATTGTTTTTTTGGCAATAGTCAGTGCTACAAGTATAGTTTTAGATTTAGTTGGCAGTTCAATCATTGTTGTGTCTCCAAGTAAACATAAACTATCCCAAGATAGAGGACAATTTTTCAGTGACTTTTGACCAAAAACACTGGACAGGTGAGCAGAGCCAAAGAGAATGATAATAGGTATCAGTGGTGTTTAGTTCACACTGTGAACAAACATCAGAGTCTGTGAAGCCCATTTTATACATCTTATACTGTGTAATGTGTGTTCTATGAAGAACTTTGTATTGGATGAGTTATAAGTTGGTGTTTTTTGTCATTGAAAATGTGTTTTTACAAATCTGTGTCCAGTGGTCAGGGTCAGAGGTCAGCAGGGAGTCCACCCCCCATTTTAAACTGGGTAAATGTAAGACAGTGTCTATGCCTGATATTAACTTATATACTTTAGACAAGGTTTTCTTTATTGGGAGGAGGTTCTTGATGTCTGTCACTAATGTGGCTGGTTCTGGTGGACACTGATGCGTCTGAATTTTTGACTCACTGCATACTTTACTTGATGGTAATGAATAAAACTTCCTCCTATAATTCCAAACCTCTGCATCAAGTTGTTAAATGGTATAGACCTGTTATTTTGAAAGAGGTGATTCCTTTCTGTTCCCATGTGCTGACATGAAGAGTTGCTTCATTGATCTTTAAGTCTGGGTTGTGCCAAATAGGAGCATCTGTACAGATTTCCATTAGTGAGTCTGTAATTTCTTAGGTTTTCCACCAGGCAGTCAAAGTGGAAGAAATCAATGGATTTTTAAAGCATTTATGGCATCTATAATGGAAGCAGTAATGAAGGGTAAATCTGAGAGTTTGATGTTGTTACATTCTAGCTGTTCTAATTCAATCCAGGAGCTGTGGACTGGATCAGGATGAATCCATTTAATAGTACTGTATCTGGTTAGCCAGATAATAATGGAGTAAATTTGGTGCTTCCAGACCCCCTTGAGATTTATTTTTCTGAAGAGTAGCGAGACTAATTTTAACTTTTTTATTTTTCCAGTAAAACTTAGAAATGGCCGAATCTAAATTCTGAAACCATTTGACTGTGGGCTTGAATGGAATCATTGAAAAGAGGTAATTAATTTGTGGTAATACTTTCATTTTGATAGTTGACATCCGTCCTAATAAGGAGATGGGGAGGTTGTTCCATCATTTGAAATCATTACAGATTTTGTCAGTGAGTGGGGCAAAGTTCAAATGGGTCAGCTCTCCTAATTTAGAAGAGATGTTTATGCCTAGGTACTTAATATTGCCAGTGGGAAAGGAATAGTGTGGATCTTGAGGTGAAGGGTTCCATGAATCGTTGGTTAAAGGAAGTATCATCAATTTTTGACCAGTTAAGAGTCATCTGATAGTTGTGAGAAAGTAGTGATCAGTTTAAATACTTCTTGTAGTGATTTTGAGGGTTCCTCTTTATTTTTAATGGATGGTTTTGTGTCCCTAGTTTCAGATCCTAATACTAAGCGCCCGATAAAAATCTGGAGGGATAGTGGAGCTTTTCAGTCTGTAACTTTGCAGAATGTCCTTCCCTTTTCTGAGCTGTCAGAATTAAGATGCAGTGCGACTGTGCAGGATTTTGGGGGCTTTGCCTCTGCATACTGTTAACCCTAACCCCAAACTCCAGAGGGCATGTGAGCTTGCCAAGGCAAACTTGGAGAAGGCTCAAGGAAAAATGAAGCATAGGTTTGACAAGAAAGCTAAATACAGTGTGTTTTCTCCAGGGGACAGATTACTGGTCCTATTGCCACTTCCCGGGTCTGCTTTGCATGCTCAGTATAGTGGGCCTTTTGAGATTGAGCATAAAGTCAGTGATGCTGATTATTTGGTCAAGACCCCTGATAGGAAGAGGAGGGTATGTTTGTGCCATATTAATCTTCTCAAGCCTTATTTTAAACAGGAATGATGTCCTCTCCGCTCAGAAATCTGTTGCTGTACTGAGTACCACAGTATCAGAACCGGAGGATACAGTTGGTGTGTTGGGGAAAAAATATGTTCCTGAAAGAAGACTGTCAAACTCTGAGTTATTGTCAAGCCTGGATGTTCATCTTTCCTATTTAAACTGTGACAAGTGTGCTGACGTGGCTATTATTTGCAGGCATACTGGACTCTTCTCAGATGTTCCCACCTGCACCAGTGTGTTGCAACATGACATTGATGTTGATGATGCAGTTCCCATAAAGCAACACCCCTACAGAGTGAACCCTGAGAAGCGCCAGATGATGAAAAAAGATGTACAGTATATGCTGCAGCATGGTATTGCCCAGCCCAGTTCCAGTCCATGGAGCTCTTCATGTCTGCTGGTTGAAAAGTCTGATAAGTCACCTCATTTTTGTACCAATTTCAGAAAAGTGAATGCTATCACTAAGCCTCATTGCTTCCCGTTACATCGCCTTGACGACTGTATTGACAGAGTAGGATCTGCCATTATTGTCTCAAAACTAGATCTTTTAAAAGGCTATTTGGCAGGCTCCGTTGACTGCTAGGGCCTGTGAGATCTTGGTCTTTGTTACTCCAGATGATTTTTGTCAATATACGGTCATGGGCTTTGGTATGAGGAACGCACAAGCCACTTTTCAGCGTCTTGTCAATACAATTCTGGAAGGTGATGGTTGTGAGGCCTACTTGGATGACTTGGTCATCTGTAGTTCCTCTTGGTCTGACCATCTGTCAAGACTTAATGATGTTTTTGCATGACTAGTAGCTGCCAATTTAATGTTAAACCTCACAAAGTGTGAGTTTGGGCAGGCTACTGGGACCTATCTGGGTAAAATTGTGGGCTGTGGAATGGTGTGTCCTGTTGGCACTAAAATCGAAGCCATTGTAAACTATACTGTTCCCACTACCAGACGTGACCTCAAGGGAATTCTAGGCATGGCAGGGTACTACAGGAGTTTTGGCAAAAATTTTGCTATGGTTGCTTCGCCACTTACTAACCTGCTTAGTCCTAAAGTTGCTTTCATTTGGTCCCGAGAATGTCAGGTAGCATTTGACAATTTGAAGGCTTTGTTGGCCACTGCTCCAGTCTTGGCTGCTCCTGACTTGAGTCAGCCCTTTAAACTAGTGGTGGATGCTAGTGAGGTTGGTGCTGGAGCTGTCCTCCTACAGGATACAGCTGGAGTAGTACATCTTGTCTGCTATTTTTCACAAAAATGTAATGTCCATCAGTGCAGATACTTCACTATAGAAAAGGAGGCATTAGCTCTAATCCTTGCCCTCAAGCATTTTGAGGTATATGTCTCTTCCAGTTGGCCTGTCGTGGTTTATACTGACCACAATCCACTGGTGGCTCTGGGACGTATGAAGAGCACGAACCAGCGCCTTATCAATCAATCAATCAATTTTTTTTTATATAGCGCCAAATCACAACAAACAGTTGCCCCAAGGCGCTCCATATTGCAAGGCAAGGCCATACAATAATTATGTAAAACCCCAACGGTCAAAACGACCCCCTGTGAGCAAGCACTTGGCTACAGTGGGAAGGAAAAACTCCCTTTTAACAGGAAGAAACCTCCAGCAGAACCAGGCTCAGGGAGGGGCAGTCTTCTGCTGGGACTGGTTGGGGCTGAGGGAGAGAACCAGGAAAAAGACATGCTGTGGAGGGGAGCAGAGATCGATCACTAATGATTAAATGCAGAGTGGTGCATACAGAGCAAAAAGAAAAAGAAACAGTGCATCATGGGAACCCCCCAGCAGTCTACGTCTATAGCAGCATAACTAAGGGATGGTTCAGGGTCACCTGATCCAGCCCTAACTATAAGCTTTAGCAAAAAGGAAAGTTTTAAGCCTAATCTTAAAAGTAGAGAGGGTGTCTGTCTCCCTGATCTGAATTGGGAGCTGGTTCCACAGGAGAGGAGCCTGAAAGCTGAAGGCTCTGCCTCCCATTCTACTCTTACAAACCCTAGGAACTACAAGTAAGCCTGCAGTCTGAGAGCGAAGCGCTCTATTGGGGTAATATGGTACTACGAGGTCCCTAAGATAAGATGGGACCTGATTATTCAAAACCTTATAAGTAAGAAGAAGAATTTTAAATTCTATTCTAGAATTAACAGGAAGCCAATGAAGAGAGGCCAATATGGGTGAGATATGCTCTCTCCTTCTAGTCCCCGTCAGTACTCTAGCTGCAGCATTTTGAATTAACTGAAGGCTTTTTAGGGAACTTTTAGGACAACCTGATAATAATGAATTACAATAGTCCAGCCTAGAGGAAATAAATGCATGAATTAGTTTTTCAGCATCACTCTGAGACAAGACCTTTCTGATTTTAGAGATATTGCGTAAATGCAAAAAAGCAGTCCTACATATTTGTTTAATATGCACTTTGAATGACATATCCTGATCAAAAATGACTCCAAGATTTCTCACAGTATTACTAGAGGTCAGGGTAATGCCATCCAGAGTAAGGATCTGGTTAGACACCATGTTTCTAAGATTTGTGGGGCCAAGTACAATAACTTCAGTTTTATCTGAGTTTAAAAGCAGGAAATTAGAGGTCATCCATGTCTTTATGTCTGTAAGACAATCCTGCAGTTTAGCTAATTGGTGTGTGTCCTCTGGCTTCATGGATAGATAAAGCTGGGTATCATCTGCGTAACAATGAAAATTTAAGCAATACCGTCTAATAATACTGCCTAAGGGAAGCATGTATAAAGTGAATAAAATTGGTCCTAGCACAGAACCTTGTGGAACTCCATAATTAACTTTAGTCTGTGAAGAAGATTCCCCATTTACATGAACAAATTGTAATCTATTAGACAAATATGATTCAAACCACCGCAGCGCAGTGCCTTTAATACCTATGGCATGCTCTAATCTCTGTAATAAAATTTTATGGTCAACAGTATCAAAAGCAGCACTGAGATCTAACAGAACAAGCACAGAGATGAGTCCACTGTCCGAGGCCATAAGAAGATCATTTGTAACCTTCACTAATGCTGTTTCTGTACTATGATGAATTCTAAAACCTGACTGAAACTCTTCAAATAGACCATTCCTCTGCAGATGATCAGTTAGCTGTTTTACAACTACCCTTTCAAGAATTTTTGAGAGAAAAGGAAGGTTGGAGATTGGCCTATAATTAGCTAAGATAGCTGGGTCAAGTGATGGCTTTTTAAGTAATGGTTTAATTACTGCCACCTTAAAAGCCTGTGGTACATAGCCAACTAACAAAGATAGATTGATCATATTTAAGATCGAAGCATTAAATAATGGTAGGGCTTCCTTGAGCAGCCTGGTAGGAATGGGGTCTAATAAACATGTTGATGGTTTGGATGAAGTAACTAATGAGAATAACTCAGACAGAACAATCGGAGAGAAAGAGTCTAACCAAATACCGGCATCACTGAAAGCAGCCAAAGATAACGATACGTCTTTGGGATGGTTATGAGTAATTTTTTCTCTAATAGTTAAAATTTTGTTAGCAAAGAAAGTCATGAAGTCATTACTAGTTAAAGTTAATGGAATACTCAGCTCAATAGAGCTCTGACTCTTTGTCAGCCTGGCTACAGTGCTGAAAAGAAACCTGGGGTTGTTCTTATTTTCTTCAATTAGTGATGAGTAGAAAGATGTCCTAGCTTTACGAAGGGCTTTTTTATAGAGCAACAGACTCTTTTTCCAGGCTAAGTGAAGATCTTCTAAATTAGTGAGACGCCATTTCCTCTCCAACTTACGGGTTATCTGCTTTAAGCTACGAGTTTGTGAGTTATACCACGGAGTCAGACACTTCTGATTTAAAGCTCTCTTTTTCAGAGGAGCTACAGCATCCAAAGTTGTCTTCAATGAGGATGTAAAACTATTGACGAGATACTCTATCTCCCTTACAGAGTTTAGGTAGCTACTCTGCACTGTGTTGGTATATGGCATTAGAGAACATAAAGAAGGAATCATATCCTTAAACCTAGTTACAGCGCTTTCTGAAAGACTTCTAGTGTAATGAAACTTATTCCCCACTGCTGGGTAGTCCATCAGAGTAAATGTAAATGTTATTAAGAAATGATCAGACAGAAGGGAGTTATCAGGGAATACTGTTAAGTCTTCTATTTCCATACCATAAGTCAGAACAAGATCTAAGATATGATTAAAGTGGTGGGTGGACTCATTTACTTTTGAGCAAAGCCAATAGAGTCTAATAATAGATTAAATGCAGTGTTGAGGCTGTCATTCTCAGCATCTGTGTGGATGTTAAAATCGCCCACTATAATTATCTTATCTGAGCTAAGCACTAAGTCAGACAAAAGGTCTGAAAATTCACAGAGAAACTCACAGTAACGACCAGGTGGACGATAGATAATAACAAATAAAACTGGTTTTTGGGACTTCCAATTTGGATGGACAAGACTAAGAGACAAGCTTTCAAATGAATTAAAGCTCTGTCTGGGTTTTGGATTAATTAATAAGCTGGAATGGAAGATTGCTGCTAATCCTCCACCCCGGCCCGTGCTACGAGCATTCTGACAGTTAGTGTGACTCGGGGGTGTTGACTCATTTAAACTAACATATTCATCCTGCTGTAACCAGGTTTCTGTTAGGCAGAATAAATCAATATGTTGATCAATTATTATATCATTTACCAACAGGGACTTAGAAGAGAGAGACCTAATGTTTAATAGACCACATTTAACTGTTTTAGTCTGTGGTGCAGTTGAAGGTGCTATATTATTTTTTCTTTTTGAATTTTTATGCTTAAATAGATTTTTGCTGGTTATTGGTAGTCTGGGAGCAGACACCGTCTCTACGGGGATGGGGTAATGAGGGGATGGCAGGGGGAGAGAAGCTGCAGAGAGGTGTGTAAGACTACAACTCTGCTTCCTGGTCCCAACCCTGGATAGTCACGGTTTGGAGGATTTAAGAAAATTGGCCAGATTTCTAGAAATGAGAGCTGCTCCATCCAAAGTGGGATGGCTGCCGTCTCTCCTAACAAGACCAGGTTTTCCCCAGAAGCTTTGCCAATTATCTATGAAGCCCACCTCATTTTTTGGACACCACTCAGACAGCCAGCAATTCAAGGAGAACATGCGGCTAAACATGTCACTCCCGGTCTGATTGGGGAGGGGCCCAGAGAAAACTACAGAGTCCGACATTGTTTTTGCAAAGTTACACACCGATTCAATGTTAATTTTAGTGACCTCCGATTGGCGTAACCGGGTGTCATTACTGCCGACGTGAATTACAATCTTACCAAATTTACGCTTAGCCTTAGCCAGCAGTTTCAAATTTCCTTCAATGTCGCCTGCTCTGGCCCCCGCCTTATGAGATGGATCCTGTTTTTGCAGGGCTTCTCACTGGACATCTGCCACATCAGAGGACGCAAAAATGTCTTGACTAATGCTTTATCCAGGTCAAGAGTTTCCTGCAAGATGTTGCATGTTGATAAAGTCAACTTGCTTATGGGAGGGGGTGTTATGTGGGAGAGTAATTAATAATTAACAGTAATAATAATAATTTAAATAATAATTTATAACAATAGTAATAATAATTGTTTGCACCAGTTTCCAGGTTTTCCAGCCTGCAGAGTCCTGGAGCATATAAAAGCCCGCCTTGAACCCGCCCTTTCACTCTCACACTCCACCTGGCAACAAGGCAGCTCCAATCTTCCTCCTCTTTTCCCCCCATTAGGTTTCTTGTTAAGATTTTTGTTAACAATAAATTTGTTAAACTTTTTAGTTGATTTTGTCTTCCTTTACGTTGCACTCTGAGAGCCAGGGTGTAACAGTAAGGTCTAACCTTACCAAACCCATACGCACAATAGTCAACAAAATATTACAACATACATGAAAGTACATTTGAAATAGCGTGGTGTCATTGTATTTCTCATGGTGGAGGCTTGTGCACCTCTGGCCAGTTATCAACAAAGGACCGTCATCTCTGGAGATACATGTGGATTAAGTACAGTCAAAAGGTGGGTAAGGAGTTTGAAGGACCAAATTCCAGCCACAATGAATCTGCATGACCAGGGGCATTAGGTACACAGCATTCTTACACAAAAAAACATGGCATACATCCTTCTGCATGCTAATGTTCAGATGTATCAAAAGTGAAATGACCTGGCTGGCGTACGCACGTTTCTATTGTTTCACTGCTGACACATGAAGTCATCAGAGTGATGTGCACACCAGAGACACACTTATGAACAATTAACACACCCACGTGTTTACAATTATATAAAAGTGATGTGTAAAATGACATTAACAATGCTGTGTTAGTGTTGTTAGAGGACCATGCAAATGGTGCAATCCAACGTGAGTGTGTATTCAGGGAATGCAAGGATTTACTTGCAAAAGATGGTAATTGGCTCATAAGCTGATTTTGATTACCAAGGCCACTGTTACTGGAGTTTCTGTGTAGGCTCTCAGTTGTCCAGGTGGTTTCCATAGTAGAGAAGCTTGAATCTTCGACTGGACTGGGTTGCTTGACGCGAGGACGTTTTGCTTCAAATCGCAGAAGCTTCCTCAGCTAAAATTCTTGCTCTGGAAGTTTGACTTCTGTCTGACTCTTGTAGAGAAGAATATAACAGAAGCCAACAAAAGCTGGAGTTTTAAACCTAACCAGACCCCTCCTACTGAGAAGCAGACTGCTATAGAACTCCCTTCTGTCTGATCATTTTTTAATAACATTTACATTTACTCTGATGGACTACCCAGCAGTAGGGAATAAGTTTCATTACACTAGAAGTCTTTCAGAAAGCGCTGTAACTAGGTTTAAGGATATGATTCCTTCTTTATGTTCTCTAATGCCATATAACAACACAGTGCAGAGTAGCTACCTAAACTCTGTAAGGGAGATAGAGTATCTCGTCAATAGTTTTACATCCTCATTGAAGACAGCTTTGGATGCTGTAGCTCCTCTGAAAAAGAGAGCTTTAAATCAGAAGTGTCTGACTCCATGGTATAACTCTCAAACTCGTAGCTTAAAGCAGATAACCCGTAAGTTGGAGAGGAAATGGCGTCTCACTAATTTAGAAGATCTTCACTTAGCCTGGAAAAAGAGTCTGTTGCTCTATAAAAAAGCCCTCCGTAAAGCTAGGACATCTTTCTACTCATCACTAATTGAAGAAAATAAGAACAACCCCAGGTTTCTTTTCAGCACTGTAGCCAGGCTGACAAAGAGTCAGAGCTCTATTGAGCTGAGTATTCCATTAACTTTAACTAGTAATGAGTTCATGACTTTCTTTGCTAACAAAATTTTAACTATTAGAGAAAAAATTACTCATAACCATCCCAAAGACGTATCGTTATCTTTGGCTGCTTTCAGTGATGCCGGTATTTGGTTAGACTCTTTCTCTCCGATTGTTCTGTCTGAGTTATTTTCATTAGTTACTTCATCCAAACCATCAACATGTTTATTAGACCCCATTCCTACCAGGCTGCTCAAGGAAGCCCTACCATTATTTAATGCTTCGATCTTAAATATGATCAATCTATCTTTGTTAGTTGGCTATGTACCACAGGCTTTTAAGGTGGCAGTAATTAAACCATTACTTAAAAAGCCATCACTTGACCCAGTTATCTTAGCTAATTATAGGCCAATCTCCAACCTTCCTTTTCTCTCAAAAATTCTTGAAAGGGTAGTTGTAAAACAGCTAACTGATCATCTGCAGAGGAATGGTCTATTTGAAGAGTTTCAGTCAGGTTTTAGAATTCATCATAGTACAGAAACAGCATTAGTGAAGGTTACAAATGATCTTCTTATGGCCTCGGACAGTGGACTCATCTCTGTGCTTGTTCTGTTAGACCTCAGTGCTGCTTTTGATACTGTTGACCATAAAATTTTATTACAGAGATTAGAGCATGCCATAGGTATTAAAGGCACTGCGCTGCGGTGGTTTGAATCATATTTGTCTAATAGATTACAATTTGTTCATGTAAATGGGGAATCTTCTTCACAGACTAAAGTTAATTATGGAGTTCCACAAGGTTCTGTGCTAGGACCAATTTTATTCACTTTATATATGCTTCCCTTAGGCAGTATTATTAGACGGTATTGCTTAAATTTTCATTGTTACGCAGATGATACCCAGCTTTATCTATCCATGAAGCCAGACAACACACACCAATTAGCTAAACTGCAGGATTGTCTTACAGACATAAAGACATGGATGACCTCTAATTTCCTGCTTTTAAACTCAGATAAAACTGAAGTTATTGTACTTGGCCCCACAAATCTTAGAAACATGGTGTCTAACCAGATCCTTACTGTGGATGGCATTACCCTGACCTCTAGTAATACTGTGAGAAATCTTGGAGTCATTTTTGATCAGGATATGTCATTCAAAGCGCATATTAAACAAATATGTAGGACTGCTTTTTTGCATTTACGCAATATCTCTAAAATCAGAAAGGTCTTGTCTCAGAGTGATGTTGAAAAACTAATTCATGCATTTATTTCCTCTAGGCTGGACTATTGTAATTCATTATTATCAGGTTGTCCTAAAAGTTCCCTAAAAAGCCTTCAGTTAATTCAAAATGCTGCAGCTAGAGTACTGACGGGGACTAGAAGGAGAGAGCATATCTCACCCATATTGGCCTCTCTTCATTGGCTTCCTGTTAATTCTAGAATAGAATTTAAAATTCTTCTTCTTACTTATAAGGTTTTGAATAATCAGGTCCCATCTTATCTTAGGGACCTCGTAGTACCATATCACCCCAATAGAGCGCTTCGCTCTCAGACTGCAGGCTTACTTGTAGTTCCTAGGGTTTGTAAGAGTAGAATGGGAGGCAGAGCCTTCAGCTTTCAGGCTCCTCTCCTGTGGAACCAGCTCCCAATTCAGATCAGGGAGACAGACACCCTCTCTACTTTTAAGATTAGGCTTAAAACTTTCCTTTTTGCTAAAGCTTATAGTTAGGGCTGGATCAGGTGACCCTGAACCATCCCTTAGTTATGCTGCTATAGACGTAGACTGCTGGGGGGTTCCCATGATGCACTGTTTCTTTCTCTTTTTGCTCTGTATGCACCACTCTGCATTTAATCATTAGTGATCGATCTCTGCTCCCCTCCACAGCATGTCTTTTTCCTGGTTCTCTCCCTCAGCCCCAACCAGTCCCAGCAGAAGACTGCCCCTCCCTGAGCCTGGTTCTGCTGGAGGTTTCTTCCTGTTAAAAGGGAGTTTTTCCTTCCCACTGTAGCCAAGTGCTTGCTCACAGGGGGTCGTTTTGACCGTTGGGGTTTTACATAATTATTGTATGGCCTTGCCTTACAATATAAAGCGCCTTGGGGCAACTGTTTGTTGTGATTTGGCGCTATATAAAAAAAATTGATTGATTGATTGATATAGGCTAGTGACTAAACAATAGCTCTAATTAGCAACTATTGTGCTCTAGTTAGCACACCTAATGACAGGACAGCTGTCCCTCTAATGATGGGATGGATGCCTTTCTGATGGCTCCCTTGATGACGTGAATGACTCATTACCATGAACAAAAGACTGAAACTCCTTTGACCTGAGTACCCCATTGTAAACAGGGGATAAAGTGTGTCTCAGACCCCCCTCCCTGGTTAAGGCTGGGTTTCAGACGTTTCACAAAGAATGCCTCCTTGACCCCTCTCTCAAACCATTTCTTCTCTCTGGCTAATATTTTAACTTGCTTGTCCTCAAATGTGTGGTTAGGGTCTTTAAGGTTTAGATGAACCGCAGATTGAGGTCCACTGGTGCCCTCTCTGCGGTGCTGGTATAGCCTTTTGTGTAAAGGTTGCTTCGTTTCACCTATGTAGAGTTCGTTACAGTTTTCCTGACATCTGATAGAATACACTACATTGCTCTGTTTGTAACTAGGGATCATGTCCTTAGGGTGAACTAATTTCTGTCTCAAGGTGTTAACCGGTTTAAAGTAAACTGGGATTTTGTGCTGTCTGAAGATCCTCTGTAGTTTTTCCCCTACTCCTGCTAAATAAGGGAGAGACACTCCTCTTCTTCTTGTCTCCGTCTCCTGTCTATCTGGTCTCTTTGTTCTCTGGGACTGCTGCACTTTGTCCAGGGACCATCGTGGGTACCCACATACTGTGAGGGCTTTCTGGACACATTGTTGTTCTTTAGCCCTTCCCTCTGCAGTTGTGGGCACCTGTAGGGCTCTGTGTTGAAGCGTCCTGATCACCCCAAGCTTGTGTTCAAGGGGGTGGTTTGAGCCAAAGAGCAGATATTGGTCAGTGTGAGTTGGTTTTCTGTAAACCCCTGTCTGGAGCTGCCTGTTCTCTCCAATCGTAACATCACAGTCCAAGAAGGCTAAATGGTTGTTTCTGGCATCCTCACGTGTGAACTTGATATTGGCGTCCACCGAGTTGATGTGTTCTGTAAAGTCCTCGACTTGCTGTTGCTTGATTTTAACCCATGTGTCATCAACATATCTGAACCAGTGGCTGGGAGAGATGCCCGTGAAAGACATCAAGGCTGTCTTCTCCACTCGCTCCATGTACAGATTGGCCACAATGGGGGATACCAGAGACCACATCGCACAACCATGAATCTGTCTGTAGTAATTCCCCCTAAACAGGAAATACGTGGTGTTGAGACAGATCTCGAAGAGTTGGCAGATGTGGTCTGGTGTGAGTTTGGTCCTTTCAAGTAGAGACACATCCTCCAGCAGTCTCTGCCTTACAGCTGAGATGGCCTCAGCAGTGGGGATGCAGGTGAACAACAATGTCACATCAAATGACACCATAGTTTCATCTGCCTCCAGCTGTAGGTCCTTGATCTTGTTCACAAAATCTTGTGTGTTCTCCACATGGTGGTCTGAGTTACCCACTAGAGGAGCCAAAATCCACTTGAGGTACTTGGCCAAATTGTACGTGATGGAATCTGTGCTACATACAATAGGCCTGAGTGGCACGTCCTGTTTGTCGATTTTGGGCAGTCCATAGATGCACGGAGTGGTATCCCCAGGGTACAGTCTGTAGTATGTCTGCCTGTCGATGAGTCCCTCTTTCTCCATGTTTTGGAGGTAGCTAATGATTTTCTTCTTATCTTTTAAGCCGTGGCGCCGCGCCTTTGGAATGAGCTTCCCTGCTCCCTTCGCTCGATAGACTCTGTCGATGTTTTTAAAAAGCAACTTAAGACTCACTTTTTTAAAATTGCATTTTAGCTTGATTTTCTTTTAAATGTTTGTATGTGTTATTTTGTATTTATTGATTTTATCATGTGAAGCACTTTGTGACCCTGGTCTGTGAAAAGTGCTATATAAATAGAGTTTACTTACTTACTTATAGCCGCTCGTGGGGTCTCGCTTCAGATGTTCGTATGTGTTGGAGTCACTGAGCAAGTTGTTGATCTTGGCCTCATAGTCCGATGTGTTCAGGACCACCGTGCATCTGCCTTTATCCGCTGGCAGGATAAGGATGCTTTGGTCCTTCTGCAGTGCTGACAAAGCTTTCCGTTCTTCTCCTGTGATGTTGGACGGAGGAGGCTTAGTACTGTTCAGCACTGCTGTGACTCTTAGTCAGAGGTCCCCAGCTTCTGACTCTGACAAACTATTATGTTTAATGGCTGACTCTACTGCAGTGATGTAATCTACTGTCGGAATATGTTTAGGGGTCACTGAGAAATTTAGTCCTTTAGCGAGCACATCCTTTTCGGAGAGATTCTTTACCCAATTTTCCCTGTTGTCACTAATTTGTCTGGGTGTATCTTTAAAACTACTCCCACTGAAAGTACGCCTTTTCTGCACTAAAAGGTTGTGAAACTTCCTGATTTGCCGCTCCTTACTTTTTAAATGCTCAGCCATTTGAATTTTAACTATGAACTTTGTGATCTTATTATGGGCCTCTTCGCCCACTAAAGTTTCTAACATTTTGTGCAGACTATCCAGATTATTTTGGAGGTCTAATATTTTAAAATGAAGCCTTCTAATTCTAAGACCCAAAATCCTCCTAAGGTAACTGTGCTGGATCTTTTCTGCTGTGTGACCTGCTTCTAGTGCCTTTTGCTTCATGCATTTGGAAATAACATTGTTACTGGAGTTGTGCACAGAATTGTGGCCGGCCCAGAGCACAATATGGTGAGGAACCAGGGGCTGTCTGTGCCCACACAGGTGCTAACCACACTGGGCTTCCTGACAAACAGGGGTATTCCAGCGGGAGCTGGCCAATTGGTCGGGAGTGTGCCAGTCAACCTTGAGCGGAGTCATGCCAGCTGTGTGGAATGCAGCCATCCAGAAACATCACATTGCAACATTAAAACGCAATTTGCAACTTTCCCTAATGTAATTGTAGCTATTGATTGCGCACATATTTCTATAAAAGTACCATCACATGATGAATTTGTTTTTGTTAATGGGAAACATTTTAATTCCATCAATGATCAAATCATATGTGATGCACAAATGCATCTAACTAACATGGTGGCTCAGTAACCTTGTTCAACCCATGACTCGGTCATTCTGACTAACAGCGTGGTTGGGGCAGCCCAACCTGACACTTTTTTGTCATGCTCCTATCAGGAAATGAGTGACATTTCCATGACATGGTTTTTAATTTTACTATTTCTAACCCTAACCCCTTCTTCTAACCCTAATGTAACTGTCTCCCTTCTCCTAAGCCTAACCATTTTGCCCCAAACAAGGAAGCACCTGCATGCCGGCAACCTTGAACTGTTTCGACTTCCAGTGCATCTTAATTTTTGCTTTCTCGCCGCCTACTGATCGTACGTTGATGTTCCTGCTCCTGCTCAGCGTCGCTTCCTGCTCAGCGTCAGCTCTGCTTCTGCTGTTGGAACGCTACTGTGACTGCCAGCGAAAAGCTCGAAGTAAGTCCTGCGGTTATTGCAACGGTTGGAACGCCACCATCGGAGCCCGGTAGCTCGCCTTCGAGGCCTGTAAGATCTGCGGCTGCAGTACTGCTGGTGTGTTGCTGTCGACGCTCATCTGGGACGCCGCCGTTAGCGCGCGTCAGTCGCCTCAGGGGCCATTAGATCCGCTGTGCTGCTGCCGCTGCATACCATCATCTGCGTTCATCAGCTGTCATCAGATCCGCTGCGGCCGCTGCTGCTGGAGTTCCGCTGTGGACGTTTGTTGGCTTGCCTTCGAGGGTTGTTCACGCCGCGTCGGCCTGTCTTGAGGCCCTTCACATCTGCGGCTGCTGCTTCTGCTGGAGCCCCTGCTGTCTGCGTCGTAGGCCCGCCTTCAGGGCCCATCAGCTATGGCTCCAAAAAAGGGTACTGCGTTTATGGAGGAAGAACTTGAGGACATCAGAAAAATGTTAAATGAGATGTCAGCACAAATGAAGCCTATTAAAGAAGTGGCTGATCAACTTAAAATTATTTCTCAACAACAACAAAAAATATTGGAGTTAACAAAGCAAGTTGCTGAATTACAAAAGGCAAACGAAGAAAAAGACAAATCATTAAAACTTATGGAAAATCGAATTGCAGAACTCGAACAACAGACCAGGTCAAATGACCTTCTCATCACAGGTTTGGACATTAAGCCTCGAAGTTATGCAAGAGCGGTGGCCCCAGGAGGGGAGCCCTCTGAAATGGACAACCTCTCTGTGGAGGAACAGATGATTTCACTTTTGAAGGACAAAGGAATTCTAATAAACCCCAATGATATTGAAAGTAGCCACCTTTTACCGCGGAGAGGTCAAAATCAACCCAAAGTCACATTATTGAGGCTTACAAACAGGAAACAGAAGATTGCAATTCTAAAACAAGCAAAGAATTTAAAAGGAACCAATGTATATATTAGTGAACACTTGACCAGAAAGAACTCAGACTTAGCAAGACAGGCACGACTCTTAAGAAAACAAAATAAGATACTGGCCACATGGACATTTAATTGTAAAGTTTACATTAAATTAAATGGAACACCTGAAGAAGCTAAGACCTTATGGATTAAAGATGAACATGACCTTAGTGAGCTTAACTGATGTAAGTTGTGAAATAATACTTAACAAAGAAATGTACTGGTTGATTGTGACGATGGAGGAAAATCTGAATAAAACAAAATGATCATGGTCAATAATCAGTTTATTTCTGCTAAGGAGCTCTGCCTGGAAACATTTAATTACAGTCATTCTGCCTCTCGCCACTTTGGACTGGAATTGGATCCAGATCCTTTTTTTAGTGATAATATCGAGCGACAATGCAATTATTTGACAGAAGAACAATTTAATGATTATAAAATCAATGATGGAGTTTTTTCAATAATACATTTTAACAGTAGAAGTCTCTCCTGGAATTTTTCAAGTATAAATGATTGTCTGATAACATCCAAAAAAAGGTTTTCAGTGATTGCTATATCAGAAACATGGTTAACTGATGTCAATCAAGATTTAGTACAGCTGGATGATTATCAATTGTTTCTGGTTAATAGACAGATGAGAAGAGGCGGAGGCGTGGCATTGTATGTAAGGTCTGATTATAACTGCAAACTAGTCAATAACATGTCATTTACAGTTGATAATATTATGGAATGTGTTACAGTCGAAATTACATCTATAAATTCAAATAATACGGTTGTTAGTTGCATATACAGAGCTCCTGGAGCAAATATCGATACCTTTGAAGAAATAAATAAACAACAAAATTAATAAGAATGCACATTTATTCATCTGTGGTGATTTTAATATTGATTTTCTAAATCCTCACAATCATCCACAAACTACCTCGTTCATAAATTCTTTATATTGTTTGGGATTATTTCCGACTATCATTTGTCCAAGTAGAATAACTTTGAACTCAACAACCCTTATAGATAATATCCTAACTAATGTCATATCTGTTAATCTCAGTGTGGGACTACTGGTAAGTGATATTAGTGATCACCTGCCAGTGTTCACTGTTTTTGCATCGCATGGTCGAGTGTTTCGAAAGGATTTTAAAAGGTTGAGTAGAAAAGTCACACCAATAACTATTGACAATTTAAGGGAGGATTTACTACGCCAGAACTGGAATGAAGTTTATGTTGATGATGTTGATGAATCCTATGATGGTTTCATTTCTATTATTTCCAAGTTATATGATAAACACTGTCATCTTGTTGACAAAATATACACTAATTGATACAGCAATAAACCATGGATAACCAAGGGACTTCAGAGAGCGTGTAAAAAGAAGAATTTACTGTATAAACAATTTATAAAATTAAGAACAAAGGAAGCTGAAAGTAAATATAAAATATATAAGAATAAATTAATTTATATTATGAGATTTATTAAGAAAAGATATTATAGTGAGTTACTTGTTAAAAATAAGAATAACATAAAAAAATACATGGAATATTTTAAATGAAATAATAAAAAAGAACAAAAATGTTAGAGATTATCCTTTTTTTCTGAATAATACTGTGATTGATGATAATGAGTCCATTGCTGACCATTTCAACGAATATTTTTGTCAATGTGGGGAAAAATCTTAATAATATTAGTAATAGTAATTAGTAGTAATCTTAGTAATATTGATTCATCGAGCGCCAACTCTTGGGAAAATAAGATAACATTCAATAAATCTGTGTCAATGTTTATTGGTGGAACTGATGAAAAAGAAATAATTGATCTGGTGCATAATTCCAAAAGCAAGAAATCAACCGACTTCAACAATCTGGATATGGCTTTTTTGAAAAAAAAATATTGATTGTATAGTAAAACCTTTCTGCTACATTTGTAATATATCATTAAGTTCTGGTAAATTTCATTCTCAAATGAAGATCGCTAAAGTAATACCTCTGTTTAAAACTGGTGAGAAACACACCTTTTCCAATGACAGACCTATCTCACTTTTACCACAATTTTCCAAAATACTAGAAAAAAAATTTGTAAAAAGACTGAATAATTACTTACTAAAGCATGAGATACTCTGTGAAGAACAATATGGATTTAGAAAATCTAGGACTACTTCACATGCATTGATGGATTTTGTGGAAAATATAGCGACTGCAGTTGATAATAAACAATATACAGTAGGTATTTTTTTTTTTGATTTACAGAAAGCGTTTGACACTGTTAACCATGAAATATTACTAACCAAATTACAGACATATGGAATCAGAGGACTGGCATATGACTGGATAAATAATTATTTACATGGTCGGTCTCAGTATGTTCAATATAACAACATTGACTCTGAACTCCGGGAAATTACGTGTGGGGTGCCCCAGGGTTCGGTGTTAGGTCCTTTGTTATTTATACTGTATATAAATGATATAAGTTGGGTGTCAAGAGCACTGAGGTGTGTCCTTTTTGCAGATGACACAGCTGTCTTCTGCAGTGGTGATAATCTTGAACAGCTTCTGGATACTGAGGAAAATGAATTGGATAAATTCAAGGCTTGGTTTGACGCTAACAAATTGTCACTCCACCATGGAAAAACTAAATGTGTTATATTTGGAAATAAACTTGTACCTAAATGTAAAAATGTAACCATTAACAATATGGAAATAGAGACAGTAACTGAGAATAAATTCCTAGGTGTTATAATTGATAATAAACTCACCTGGAAACCACATATAAATTACATAAAATCAAAAATGTCAAAATCTATTGCCATCATGTACAGGGCCAATGACATACTGTCACAGGAATGGTTACTTACTTTATATCATTCTTTAATAGCACCATATATGACATATTGTATTGAGTCTTGGGGTAACACTTACAAATCAAACACCAATCAAATATTTCTCTTACAAAAATGTGCCATTAGAATCATCTGTAACAAACATTATCTTGAGTCAACGCATTCTCTGTTTACGACTTTTAATTTATTGAAATTCAGAGATTTAGTGGATTACATCACAATACAAACTTTGTACAAAGCTAACAACCAAGCCTTACCACTTCATGTCCAGAACCTGTTCAAGATGAGGGACTCTGAATATAGTTTACGAGGATGTGCGGTATTCAAGAAGCCTCCTATACGCACCAATGTAAAGGGTTTTTGCGTTTCAGTTAAAGGGGTTAAGGTTTGGAACGAATGTCCTGTTGAAATTAGATTATGTGGTTCTTTAGTTTGTTTTAAGAAACATTATAAAAATGTAATAATTTCCGGATATAATGAAAAATATAATTGAATTAAATAATGTATAAATATGATGTATAACCTTGTTAATGTATGGTATGTATCTGTGGTGTATATATGTATTTATAGGAGTGTGAGCAAAAATGAATATGTATTTATGAGTCTGTGTTTTTTTTTTAGCATAAGTGCTAATAGTGTTGGACTTGGACTTTTGGTATGGGGGGTGGGTAACTGATAAGCCTTGCTTCTTCCCACCCCTTTCAGACACACAGTGCAAATTTTGGTTTTGTTCTGGTTTTGTTTTGATACGTTGTGACTGTGCTGTGTTGCTGAAATAAATTTCATTCATTCATTCATTCATTCATTCATAATCCCTAGACCCCCCTGTGTCAACCAGCATTTTGTGCCCCTGACTGGCACGTGCACAATGAGTAAATAGTTTGTTTGCGGAATTGGGCACCGCATTCTCATTTGAGGGTGGGTGCTAAAGGGGCAAAATATGATGCATATGATGTAATTTCTCTACTTCCAGGAGACCAACCATGGCATTTTCAATGGGTTTATGGCCAAATTAAACATGAACAAAGTGAAAATGCAAAGAAAAAGTGATAATGCGATGGGAAAGTGGACATGTTTTGTGGTTTGTTTATGACCCAGAGCACAAATGTGTTGAGGTGGTTTTGCAGGCAAGAGAACGGAGCTACTCTGGTTAGCTGTGTAGGCTAACTCTTACCGACATGATGTCTACCATCTGCCACACCTTTTCTTTACTGGGAACCAGAAACTTTTTGCGACTGCTTCGGTGACTGCAGCCGAAAACAAAACAGTACACCATTCATCCGTGTGAAGTTATGCTGTGTAAATATTGCATAATGGAGCGCAGGTCTCCATAAGTGGTCAAATCCCATGATATCACACAGGGTTCAAACGAGACTGCGGTGATGAATGAAACCAGTGAGTGCACATTCAATTAGAGTTTCTTAACAAGCCCCTAATTGTCTCCCTGTGTTCAGTATTTATCAATAAACATATGCGTATAGTTGTGATGTCCCACACTGTCAGCCGCACCTCATTCTCTTTAACTTCAGTGTGTGTGCTGCTTCTGTTTCATGTTTATTCAAGTTAACAGGGTACCAAATAAAATATCCCTGCGTATGTCCACTGCAATTACTACATTTACTCCATTTCATGTGTAGGTCACACTCGGTTAAATTCGTTTTCTTATCGTGATCATTCCGGACAGGGAGGGAATCCCTAGGTCCCAGGGCCTATTTAAATACATTTGCATATTTAAATAAAGACGTGGACAGGGAAAAGTTTGGTGTGTGTGCATGTGCACTCAATTCAATGTTCAGTGGGATGTACAAATGGAACGTGCTTGGATCCATGTGTATGCACACTTTGATACATCTGAATTTTTTTTGTGCTTACGCCAGTTTCTGGGTTTTAGCGTATGCCATGTTTCAGTAGGAAATCCACACAAGTCTTTGTACATGAGGTCTCAGGCCTGTACACAGTAAAATCACCAGTTTACATATGGTCCTATCTGGGCAGAGTGGGACCATATAATAATCACATAGGAGGAAGAACTTTTCAGCTGACCCTCATAAATGTAGGAGTGAGACATTTTCTGGAGAAGAAACAGATTTGCTAACAAAGTGTGAAAAAGTGTGTCTTGAACCTGCAACACTTGCGCATTATCCTCTGAACCCTCCCACCCCCACAGCCACACGCACACCAACCCCAATCTTGTCCATATCCCAACAGGCACAGGGAAGCCCCACTGTGAATATCATGGAGAGGGGCAGCAAAAAAACAAACTAGAAGCACTCAGAGTGCAAACCTTCGCCAAGTGGGGTCACTGACGCCATAACATTTACACGCCGTGGAATCATTGAACCTAAAAAAGTCTAACAATGATGTTTGCTCAGTAGTAAAAAAAAAGTTTCATCTGCTGTGACTGGATAGCATGTATCCTTAGCGCTTGGCATCACAGTTTATTGCAACTTGCACCTTTCCCAGAAGCTACCGTCATCTGAGCACTGATATTGATATTGCATGTGCTTATAGACAAAAACAAATAAGAGACAAAATTCAATTTATTATTCAACTAAACTGCAAATATATGAATTTTTTAACATTTATGAAACACTTCTTTAAATAAATAACAGTAAATTCTGAAATAAAACTATTTTTTAAGTGTTGCATGTGCTACATAATGAAGTGCACCTTCTATATATTCGGTGAAGTGCACCGAAGCAGAATATATGCGACAGTAAGGTGCTGATGTGCTGGGTTTTCTGGATCCTAAGCGTGATTCATCAACACCTGGGAGTGGGTTTTGCACCTTGTGTACTTTGTTCAGTGATGTGCACTGAACCAGAACTTAACCACTGCTGACTCATCACTTTGCTTTTGCTAAGTGAAGTAATCTGGATAGTGATATTCATTGCCACTAAAATATAATAATGACAATTGATAGTCCTTCATCTAATAGTCATTGTGCTCCCCAGCCCTGTATAGTTTGTCATGAGGGATTTCCTCTTTGCAGTGTGTTGTATTTGACATCGTTTACTAACAAGGCCATAGGGTCACTGACCCTAAAGAGATTCCCTCCTTGGCACAGTGATCTATTCAACAATTCAGTGTTACAACCAAAACTATGACACATACACTTTGCTTTCTTTATATTTGACATCCTTGACCATGAAAACATACCACTAGAACTTGGAATCACTTTTATGTCTTTATTAGTTCAAAGGTTATTGTATAAAAACGATTTTTCGGTAATGGCGGTTTATCAATCAATCAATCAATCAATTTTTTTATATAGCGCCAAATCACAACAAACAGTTGCCCCAAGGCGCTTTATATTGTAAGGCAAGGCCATACAATAATTATGTAAAACCCCAACGGTCAAAACGACCCCCTGTGAGCAAGCACTTGGCTACAGTGGGAAGGAAAAACTCCCTTTTAACAGGAAGAAACCTCCAGCAGAACCAGGCTCAGGGAGGGGCAGTCTTCTGCTGGGACTGGTTGGGGCTGAGGGAGAGAACCAGGAAAAAGACATGCTCTGGAGGGGAGCAGAGATCGATCACTAATGATTAAATGCAGAACGTGAACAAAGTTTTTTACTTCTGGATCTAGCTCCATAACATTTGAAGCTACATCAAATCTGATGACACCTTACTGAATCAGTACAGATTCAACTACAATTTGGTGTTAGTTGTGCATCTCTAGCTTCATTTGTCACCTCACACTGACACATTTTCTATTTTCCTTATATTTTTGCATATTCTGGATCACCAGATCCGGAATCCGGATCTGATCATCACCAAACGTTGTTGGATAGAACATTTGACTATGTTACACCCTAATTTTTTTCAAGCCTTTCTGTCTTGTTTTTGTGGAGTTAGAAACTAGAATGTCAAAATTCCCCCTATCCCGCAATGGTGAAGAATCCTTTAAAAATCATGATCCGGATCACCACTAAAATTTAATCACTTTTTCCTCTTGTCATTTCCAACCACTCCACAAAATATCATGAAAATCCGTTCAAAACTTTTTGAGTTATCCTGCTGACAAACAGACAGACAAACAAACTCGACTAAAAACATAACCTCCTTGGCGGAGGTAAAGATGATACAAACCAGTGGTATTAATGTTTTGTATATTTCCATTAGTTTGTATTTTTATTTAGTTTTAAATTTTGTATTCAAGTCAGTTTTGTTCTAGTATAATGTGTTAATGTGCATCTCCATATGTATGATCAGATTATATATATGCATAATGCCTGCCTATGTCAAGCAATTTTGAATATCACACCACATTAATATTAGGAATCCAGTAGCTTATCAACTCACAAACACACATGCACCTGGTCCAACAGGTGGTAGAGTGAGGCAGACTCATGTTGAGACGTCCATTTCACCCCTCCCCATCTGTGAGTAGTTGATCAGCTGTATGGCCCTGGGGACAAAGGACCTCCTCAGCTTCTCTTTTGAGCATGACAGTGACAGGAGTCTGCCACTGAACATGCTCCTCTGTCTGGTGAATGTTCTGTGCAGTAGGTGGTGATCGTTATCCAAAATTGTCTTCCCTCTGCCACTGTTGTGAGACATTTCAGTTTCAGTAACAAAGCTCGCCTTCCTTACCAGTGTGTCCAGTAGCCCAGGGTCCCTCTTCTTTATGCTCCATCCCCAACACACCACAGCATAAAAGAGGATACTGGCAACAACAAACTAGTAAAACATGCAGAGAAGTTTGTTACAGACTTTGAAGGACCCCAAAGTCCTCAGGAAGTAGAGCCAGCTCTGTGTCTTCCTGTAGAGTGCATCAGTGTTACATTGGCAGTGCACCTGCACTGTATGTGATCACTCATAATCTAATACACCAATGAGCGCAAACACATTTGTTACTTAAACAATGTGGACACTGGGTGTGAAAATTAATGGGCTGTTGTGTACTTACAGTTGAAAATGTCATGTCGACACTCAGAACCAAATCAACATGATGATGCAGTACAGTCACGATGCAGACGACCGTTTGTGTTGATGTACCACAGAATATCACAAGCAGAATTCAACTAAAAGTCAGTGAAAAGTAAAGCAAAATACCAAGTCTAAAATGTATATGTAATGTCTCTCTCTCTTCATCGTTGGGACTTGTTCTGTCAGTCTGGTCTTGTCTCCATCAAGATAAATGTTGCGTAAACCAACTTCATTGTTCGGCATTGAACCTTAAATGCTTCCTGTTCTGTCAGCAGAAGCTGGCAAAATGCCAAAAGAAGAAACAGCTCTTGATCTTGAATCATTGGTGTCATTTTATCATTTACTACTTTAATTATGTTCAAAGTTCTAGTCCTGCACTTATTCAACCATGACCCTACTTAGTATGTACGTAGTAGTACTAGAGTTTATGCCTCACAGCCTATAAGGAAGCAGAGTTTTATGTTATGTTGTGATTGTGATGTAGATGTGGGTGTGGAAGGTCAGCTCTTGTCTGTGTTTGGCCCTTATGGAGGTGCCTTTGAGCAAGATATTAATTCCCACATTGCAGCTAAGCACCTTGCCATCACTCTGATATCAACATGGGAATGTGTGAATTGTAAAAAACAAAGAGTATCTGATTCAGATGAAAATGTGTTATTTACCATGAAATTCAACATTTCTCAGTTCACTTTTTTAGAATTTCTGATGTCACTGAAGTACAGCCATAAATATCTTTAAAGAAACAGCTCAGATTTTGAGAAGGAATGTGAAATCCATATTATCATTTGAGATATTTATGTGTTGTTTGGAGTTAATTCATTAATTTTTCTCCTTGACCCTTAATTGCAATAACTGGAAATAGAAAATTAAACCTTTTTATTCCAGTTAAGGCCTCATGAGGGAGGTGGGGGGAAGCTATCCCAGCAGTCACTGGGCAAAAGGCAGGGTTAATTTATCACAGGGCCAACCCATACAGACAGACATATTTACACTCTCACTCACATCAACGGTCAATTTAGAATCAGCAATTCACCGAACCTGCATGTCTTTGGAAGTGGGAGGAAGCCGGAGTGTCTGGAGGGAACCAATGCAAACGTGAGGGGAACATGCAAACTCCACACAGAAAGGACAGAAATGCCCAGTTGTCTGGAACGGAAATGTAAATATTCAACTGAATATACGAGGTCTGTTAGAAAACTATCCCACCTTTTTATTTTTTTTAAAAACTATATGGATTTGAATCACGTGTGATTGCATCAGCCAAGCTTGAACCTTCGTGCGCATGCGTGTTTTTTCACGCTTGTCGGTTGCGTCATTCCCCTGTGGGCAGGCTTTGAGTGAGCACTGGTCCACCCCCCTCACCGGATTTTCATTGTCAGGGAAATGGCTGAGCGACTGGAGCAGCGCTGAATCAAATTTTTCCAGAAACTGTGAGAGACAGCCAGGTGGAAACCATTCGGAGGATTCAGACGGCTTTCGGTGGCTTTTCAGTCAAGTGAGTATCCAGGAAATTGTGTAACAGCTGGGCATGTCACAACTTGTCCTGTGAGACTTCCAACACGGACGTGCTTTTTGTTGTGTGCCATGAGCGGCTCCGTCCCGACACACGAATTCCTCCGCACGTCTTTCATTACAAAATCTCCTGTAACAGTGGAATGTGTTGCAAAAGTGCTGATGTCCAACTCTTCCACAATTTCTCTGGTAGTCAGACGACATCCTGGATCAACACAGCCTTCACTTTGGAAATGATCTGGTCGTTTCAGCCTGTCAATGGCCGCTCGGAGCGCGGCGCGCCCTCCACCGCTGTGGGCCATCTTTAATCCGGTTGTAATGCTCCTTAATCTGTGTGACGCCCAGAGTATCCTCACCGAAAGCCGTCTGAATCTTCTGAATGGTTTCCACCTGGCTGTCTCTCACAGTTTCTGGAAAAATTTGATTCAGCGCTGCTCCAATCGCTCAGCCATTTCCCTGACAATGAAAATCCGACGAGGGGGCTGGACCAGTGCTCACTCAAAGCCTGCTCACAGGCGAATGACGCAACCGACAGGCGTGAAAAAACTCACGCATGCGCACGAAGGTTCAAGCTTGGCTGATGCAAGCGCACATGATTCAAATCCATATAGTTTTTTAAAAAAATAAAAAGGTTGGATAGTTTTCTAACAGACCTTGTAATCATTGATACATTATCTTTAAAAACATATACAATTCAAACTGTTTTCTTTCAAACATCTTAAAATACAAAGTTGTTTTGCGAAACAAATTTGCATTAGAGTAAGTGTGCAGATTAACTAAAGGAACATTTACATTACATGGAATTATGTGTATGCAAACATTTCTATTTTTGATCATGCTAAAATTCACTTTAAAGCATTTCAGGCACAAATTCAACCTTGATGTCATGTAAGCTCTTGTTTTATATTTGTCTGTCAGTATGTCAAGGTTTTCATTTCACTAATGTCCTCTATTAGCCCACAATGTGTGTGTGTGTGTGCACGTGCATATGTGTGCAAATGTGTATGTAAGCCTGTCTGTGTTTTGTCTGGTTTCAGGTGATAATGGACAGCTCATCTGAAGGAGGCTTTTTTTTCTTCTGACAACAAAAAGCAAAGATTGTTGGGATGAATGTCATATTTTGTCATGTAATCACCTTTATTTCCTCCTGTCACCATTTGTTTAGGGTCACCATGAAGGACACAACTCCAGCTGTACATTGAACAATCTGTCCAGCTCCTGATGTTTAAAATGTAGTGGTTTTGGCACAGCTGGAGACCCCACAGCAGAAAATGGCACAGTGTGGTAAAATAAATACACTTTTATCTGACTTGTTTGGCAGGTAGTGTTTAAAATCCATAAAAAGCAGTCCCCATAGCAATGTCTGTGATGGAGTGAGCAGACATGCAGGATCAATCAATCAATCAAATTTTTTTGTTATATAGCGCCAAATCACAACAAACAGTTGCCCCAAGGCGCTTTATATTGTAAGGCAAGGTCATACAATAATTATGTAAAACCCCAACGGTCAAAACGACCCCCTGTGAGCAAGCACTTGGCTACAGTGGAAAGGAAAAACTCCCTTTTAACAGGAAGAAACCTCCAGCAGAACCAGGCTCAGGGAGGGGGAGTCTTCTGCTGGGACTGGTTGGGGCTGAGGGAGAGAACCAGGAAAAAGACATGCTGTGGAGGGGAGCAGAGATTGATCACTAATGATTAAATGCAGAGTGGTGCATACAGAGCAAAAAGAGAAAGAAACACTCAATGCATCATGGGAACCCCCCAGCAGTCTAAGTCTATAGCAGCATAACTAAGGGATGGTTCAGGGTCACCCGATCCAGCCCTAACTATAAGCTTTAGCAAAAAGGAAAGTTTTAAGCCTAATCTTAAAAGTAGAGAGGGTGTCTGTCTCCCTGATCTGAATTGGGAGCTGGTTCCACAGGAGAGGAGCCTGAAAGCTGAAGGCTCTGCCTCCCATTCTACTCTTACAAACCCTAGGAACTACAAGTAAGCCTGCAGTCTGAGAGCGAAGTGCTCTATTGGGGTGATATGGTACTATGAGGTCCCTAAGATAAGAAGGGACCTGACTATTCAAAACCTTATAAGTAAGAAGAAGAATTTTAAATTCTATTCTAGAATTAACAGGAAGCCAGTGAAGAGAGGCCAATATGGGTGAGATATGCTCTCTCCTTCTAGTCCCCGTTAGTACTCTAGCTGCAGCATTTTGAATGAACTGAAGGCTTTTTAGGGAACTTTTAGGACAACCTGATAATAATGAATTACAATAGTCCAGCCTAGAGGAAATAAATGCATGAATTAGTTTTTCAGCATCACTCTGAGACAAGACCTTTCTAATTTTAGAGATATTGCATAAATGCAAAAAAGCAGTCCTACATATTTGTTTAATATGTGCTTTGAATGACATATCAATCAATCAATTTCAATCAATCAATTTTTTTATATAGCGCCAAATCACAACAAACAGTTGCCCCAAGGCGCTTTATATTGTAAGGCAAGGCCATACAATAATTATGTAAAACCCCAACGGTCAAAACGACCCCCTGTGAGCAAGCACTTGGCTACAGTGGGAAGGAAAAACTCCCTTTTAACAGGAAGAAACCTCCAGCAGAACCAGGCTCAGGGAGGGGCAGTCTTCTGCTGGGACTGGTTGGGGCTGAGGGAGAGAACCAGGAAAAAGACATGCTGTGGAGGGGAGCAGAGATCGATCACTAATGATTAAATGCAGAGTGGTGCATACAGAGCAAAAAGAGAAAGAAACAGTGCATCATGGGAACCCCCCAGCAGTCTACGTCTATAGCAGCATAACTAAGGGATGGTTCAGGGTCACCTGATCCAGCCCTAACTATAAGCTTTAGCAAAAAGGAAAATTTTAAGCCTAATCTTAAAAGTAGAGAGGGTGTCTGTCTCCCTGATCTGAATTGGGAGCTGGTTCCACAGGAGAGGAGCCTGAAAGCTGAAGGCTCTGCCTCCCATTCTACTCTTACAAACCCTAGGAACTACAAGTAAGCCTGCAGTCTGAGAGCGAAGCGCTCTATTGGGGTGATATGGTACTATGAGGTCCCTAAGATAAGATGGGACCTGATTATTCAAAACCTTATAAGTAAGAAGAAGAATTTTAAATTCTATTCTAGAATTAACAGGAAGCCAATGAAGAGAGGCCAATATGGGTGAGATATGCTCTCTCCTTCTAGTCCCCGTCAGTACTCTAGCTGCAGCATTTTGAATTAACTGAAGGCTTTTTAGGGAACTTTGAGGACAACCTGATAATAATGAATTACAATAGTCCAGCCTAGAGGAAATAAATGCATGAATTAGTTTTTCAGCATCACTCTGAGACAAGACCTTTCTGATTTTAGAGATATTGCGTAAATGCAAAAAAGCAGTCCTACATATTTGTTTAATATGCGCTTTGAATGACATATCCTGATCAAAAATGACTCCAAGATTTCTCACAGTATTACTAGAGGTCAGGGTAATGCCATCCAGAGTAAGGATCTGGTTAGACACCATGTTTCTAAGATTTGTGGGGCCAAGTACAATAACTTCAGTTTTATCTGAGTTTAAAAGCAGGAAATTAGAGGTCATCCATGTCTTTATGTCTGTAAGACAATCCTGCAGTTTAGCTAATTGGTGTGTGTCCTCTGGCTTCATGGATAGATAAAGCTGGGTATCATCTGCGTAACAATGAAAATTTAAGCAATACCGTCTAATAATACTACCTAAGGGAAGCATGTATAAAGTGAATAAAATTGGTCCTAGCACAGAACCTTGTGGAACTCCATAATTAACTTTAGTCTGTGAAGAAGATTCCCCATTTACATGAACAAATTGTAATCTATTAGACAAATATGATTCAAACCACCGCAGCGCAGTGCCTTTAATACCTATGGCATGCTCTAATCTCTGTAATAAAATTTTATGGTCAACAGTATCAAAAGCAGCACTGAGGTCTAACAGAACAAGCACAGAGATGAGTCCACTGTCCAAGGCCATAAGAAGATCATTTGTAACCTTCACTAATGCTGTTTCTGTACTATGATGAATTCTAAAACCTGACTGAAACTGTTCAAATAGACCATTCCTCTGCAGATGATCAGTTAGCTGTTTTACAACTACCCTTTCAAGAATTTTTGAGAGAAAGGGAAGGTTGGAGATTGGCCTATAATTAGCTAAGATAGCTGGGTCAAGTGATGGCTTTTTAAGTAATGGTTTAATTACTGCCACCTTAAAAGCCTGTGGTACATAGCCAACTAACAAAGATAGATTGATCATATTTAAGATCGAGGCATTAAATAATGGTAGGGCTTCCTTGAGCAGCCTGGTAGGAATGGGGTCTAATAAACATGTTGATGGTTTGGATGAAGTAACTAATGAAAATAACTCAGACAGAACAATCGGAGAGAAAGAGTCTAACCAAATACCGGCATCACTGAAAGCAGCCAAAGATAACGATATGGGATGGTTATGAGTAATTGTTTCTCTAATAGTTAAAATTTTGTTAGCAAAGAAAGTCATGAAGTCATTACTAGTTAAAGTTAATGGAATACTCAGCTCAATAGAGCTCTGACTCTTTGTCAGCCTGGCTACAGTGCTGAAAAGAAACCTGGGGTTGTTCTTATTTTCTTCAAATAGTGATGAGTAGAAAGATGTCCTAGCTTCACGGAGGGCTTTCTTATAGAGCAACAAACTCTTTTTCCAGGCTAAGTGAAGATCTTCTAAATTAGTGAGACGCCATTTCCTCTCCAACCTACGGGTTATCTGCTTTAAGCTACGAGTTTGTGAGTTATACCACGGAGTCAGACACTTCTGATTTAAAGCTCTCTTTTTCAGAGGAGCTACAGCATCCAAAGTTGTCTTCAATGAGGATGTAAAACTATTGACGAGATACTCTAGCTCCCTTACAGAGTTTAGGTAGCTACTCTGCTCTGTGTTGGTATATGACATTAGAGAACATAAAGAAGGAATCATATCCTTAAACCTAGTTACAGCGCTTTCTGAAAGACTTCTAGTGTAATGAAACTTATTCCCCACTGCAGGGTAGTCCATCAGGGTAAATGTAAATGTTATTAAAAAAATGATCAGACAGAAGGGAGTTTTCAGGGAATACTGTTAAGTCCTCTATTTCCATACCATAAGTCAGAACAAGATCTAAAATATGATTAAAGTGGTGGGTGGACTCATTTACTTTTTGAGCAAAGCCGATAGAGTCTAATAATAGATTAAATGCAGTGTTGAGGCTGTCATTGTCAGCATCTGTGTGGATGTTAAAATCGCCCACTATAATTATCTTATCTGAGCTAAGCACTAAGTCAGACAAAAGGTCTGAAAATTCACAGAGAAACTCACAGTAACGACCAGGTGGATGATCGATAATAACAAATAAAACTGGTTTTTGGGACTTCCAATTTGGATGGACAAGACTAAGAGTCAAGCTTTCAAATGAATTAAAGCTCTGTCTGGGTTTTTGATTAATTAATAAGCTGGAATGGAAGATTGCTGCTAATCCTCCACCTCGGCCTGTGCTACGAGCATTCTGACAGTTAGTGTGACTCAGGGGTGTTGACTCATTTAAACTAACATATTCATCCTGCTGTAACCAGGTTTCTGTAAGGCAGAATAAATCAATATGTTGATCAATTATTATATCATTTACCAACAGGGACTTAGAAGAGAGAGACCTAATGTTTAATAGACCACATTTAACTGTTTTAGTCTGTGGTGCAGTTGAAGGTGCTATATTATTTTTTCTTTTTGAATTTTTATGCTTAAATAGATTTTTGCTGGTTATTGGTGGTCTGGGAGCAGACACCGTCTCTACGGGGATGGGGTAATGAGGGGATGGCATGGGGAGAGAAGCTGCAGAGAGGTGTGTAAGACTACAACTTTGCTTCCTGGTCCCAACCCTGGATAGTCACGGTTTGGAGGATTTAAGAAAATTGGCCACATTTCTAGAAATGAGAGCTGCTCCATCCAAAGTGGGATGGATGCCATCTCTCCTAACAAGACCAGGTTTTCCCCAGAAGCTTTGCCAATTATCTATGAAGCCCACCTCATTTTTTGGACACCACTCAGACAGCCAGCAATTCAAGGAGAACATGCGGCTAAACATGTCATTCCCGGTCTGATTGGGGAGGGGCCCAGAGAAAACAACAGAGTCCGACATTGTTTTTGCAAAGTTGCACACCGATTTAATGTTAATTTTAGTGACCTCCGATTGGCGTAACCGAGTGTCATTACTGCCGACGTGAATTACAATCTTACCAAATTTACGCTTAGCCTTAGCCAGCAATTTCAAATGTCCTTCGATGTCGCCTGCTCTGGCCCCCGGAAGACAATTGACAATGGTTGCTGGTGTCGCTAACTTCACATTTCTCAAAACAGAGTCGCCAATAACCAGAGTTTGATCCTCGGCGGGTGTGTCGTCGAGTGGGGAAAAACGGTTAGAGATGTGAATGGGTTGACGGTGTACACGGGGCTTCTGTTTAGGGCTACGCTTCCTCCTCACAGTCACCCAGTCAGCCTGCTTTCCCGACTGCACGGGATCTGCCAGGGGGGAACTAACGGCGGCTAAGCTACCTTGGTCCGCACCGACTACAGGGGCCTGGCTAGCTGTAGAATTTTCCACGGTGCGGAGCCGAGCCTCCACTTCGCCCAGCCTGGCCTCCAAAGCTACGAATAAGCTGCACTTATTACAAGTACCGTTACTGCTAAAGGAGGCTGAGGAATAACTAAACATTTCACACCCAGAGCAGAAAAGTGCGGGAGAGACAGGAGAAGCCGCCATGCTAAATCGGCTAAGAGCTAGTAGCTACGCTAAGCTAGCGGATTCCCAAAAACACACAAAGTGAATAATGTGCAAATAATCCAGAGGTGATTCAGCAGAAGGAGTGCCCCAATCAAGGCACCAAACAGGCCATGAAGCAGCACAGGCAACGCACGACAACGGTGCTAAAATAAAATAAAAATAAAAAAAAAATAAAAACGAAAGCATTAGCAAGCTAGTTAGCCTGCCAACGCTAATGAAAGTTAGCTGATAAAAGTGCTCCGTCGCGATGTTTCGACCGTTAGAGGTCTTCCTTAGGCGTTGGAGCACAGCAAAAAGTTAAAAAAAAAAATTAAAAAGTAAAAAAGTAAAAAAAGTCTTGAAAAAGACTGTTAGTTCAAGTCCAAAGCAGCAGATAGCAGTCTCTGTGTAAACAGTCCCAACAGAGAGCCCTCCAAATCCAATCACAGGAAGCGGAACCCTTATTCCAAAATACAGTCATATATATATATATATATATATATATATATATATATATATATATATATATATATATATATATATATATATTCTATTTCTACCTCTTCTTATGTCTTGTACTGTTACAAGTATTATTATTGCTTATCCTTGCACACGCTGTTTGATGAACATTTTCTCTACTTGCACCCACCTTGTGTGTTTTTTTTAAGAGCTGATGTAACATGTGAATTTCTCCTCTGTGAGATCAATAAAGTTTATCATTATCTTTTAAGTTCATGCAGGTGTCCAGTCCACAGGCAGGAGTCATCCAGCAGTGCTCATGCCATTCAGTGGGCCTGTTCCTGCGGCAGAGTCCATTCCATGTCCATTTCAGAAATTATGCAGCTGTCAAATCCAGCCCTTGACGTCATCCTCACCTCGGACAGAGAGAACAAAAGCAGGATCAGTTGGCCAGATATACTACAGCTAAGGTATAATTCATCAGCATTAAGCAACAGGAAAGCAAAGAAAATACTGCTAGCCCTAAGCTTCAAAAACAAACCCAGAATTTAAAAGGACAGTGTCATGATCTGGACTTTTGTATCATGTTTTGTTCTGTTTTAGTTCTGCTTAGTTTAGTTTTGATTGTTTTTCAGTGTGTGAATTCTCTTGCTGGGTTTTTCCTGCTTGGGCTTTTTCTGTCCCTATCTCTTGTCTGTCTCTCTTGGTGCTTGGTGGTGGGTAGTGCACACTGTCTGGGCCACACCATGTTTTGGAGCTTTCCACACACCTGTTTCTAATCTGTAGCTCATCACCAGGATGTTTTTTATAATGCTGTGCTGGAAAGCCTAATAAGAAAGAGAAAATCAGTAAGAAAGTAAGTAAAGTAAAGATCGGATTAGCCGCGAAGCTAACGGCGACCTATCCAGGCCGACGGCATACCATCCATGCCTGTGGCGTCGGTGGAAGCGATCCGTCCAGGCCCGCGACGTTGGTGGAGACGTACCGTCCAGGCCCGCGGCGTCGACGTCGGCGAACCATCCAGGCCCGTGAAATTGGCGGGGGGGAACCATCCAGGCCCGCGGCGTTGGCGCAGGAGGCAGCCCATCCAGGCCCGTGGCATCGATGGAGAAGGCAAACCATCCAGGCCCGCGGCGTCGGTTACATCCGGGGCTGGCGACGGCTACATCCGAGGCTGGTGACGGCTGCATCCGAGACTAGCGGCGGCTACATCCGAGGCTAGCGGCGGCTACATCCGGGGCTAGGGGCGGATAAGGAATATTGTAAAAAACTGTGTAAGCAAAAGATCAACTGACTATGAAGATTTAGACATGTTGACTGTATAGAAATAGAAACTGTTATTGAACCATTCACTTACATTTGTAATCCGTCTCTGTCAACAGGACTTTTTCCAGACGAAATGAAAATTGCCAAGGTAGTCCCATTATATAAAAATGGAGACAAACATAATGTTTCAAATTACAGGCCAGTGTCATTGCTTCCACAGTTTTCTAAAATTATGGAAAAAGGTTTTGTGACACGGTTGGATAAATTCATTGAGAAACATCATATTTTAAATAATGCTCAGTATGGATTCAGAACAAAACATTCGACAGCTATGGCAATTATGGAATTAACAGAGAAAATATCAACAGCAATAGATAATAAGGATAATTTTGTAAGTGTTTTTATTGACCTGAAAAAAGCTTTTGATGTTATCGATCATTCAAGATTGCTTCACAAGTTACAACAATATGGAATAAGAGGTGTTGCACATCAGTGGGTAAAAAGCTACTCAGAAAATAGAAAACAGTTTGTTCAGATAAATAATACTAAATCAGAATTGTGTAATATTATTTGTGGAGTACCACAAGGGTCGGTACTTGGACCCAAACTGTTTATTTTGTATATTAATGATTTTGTGAATGTATCTAATGTACTTGGTAGCATTTTATTTGCTGACAATACAACATTATTTTACTCTGGATCAGATATACAGGAAGTAGCACAAGTGATAAATACAGAGTTGGAAAAAGTTAAATATTGGTTTGATATAAACAGATTGTCACTTAATCTTAATAAAACAAATTTCATATTGTTTAATGACAGAGTAAAAAAAAAGTGATGTGTCATTAAAAATAGATGGAATGGACATTCAAAGGGTAAAAGAAACGAAATTTTTAGGAGTTCTGATTGATGAAGATTTTACATGGAAATCACATATAAACTACATAAAAGGAAAGATAGCGAAAGCCATTGCTGTTTTGCATAAAGTTAAATATTCATTAAATAGTTATGGATTATTAACATTGTACAATTCATTGATTGTTCCATATTTGACTTATTGTGTAGAAATCTGGGGATCAACATGTACAACTTATACACAACCTTTATTTATTTTGCAGAAAAGAGCTTTAAAAGTGATTAGCAACAGTCGTTTTAGAGATCCATCTAGTCCATTGTTCATGAAGTATAGGGTACTTAAATTTCATGATTTAGCTGATTTGAAATTATTACAAACAATGTACGAAGTGAATAACAATACCTTACCAATAAACATTCAAAATATGTTTGAAAAAAGAGTAAGTAGTTTATAATTTGAAGGGCATAGAAGTCTTTAAAAAACCAAGATTCAGAACCAAGATAAAGGAACGGAGTATTGCAGTGAATGGTGTAAAATTATGGAACAACCTCAACAAAGAAATCAAAGAATCAAGGTCACTTATATTATTTAAAAAACATATTAAACCCTCTGGGGCGTATACAACGGCCAAGACCAAGCTTTACTAATTTATAATAACTTTTTAATGATATGAGATAGAAACTTACTTTTTTTTTTTTTGCTGAAAAGTTAACGCCGCGGACTTTCGAGCCAACCATCAGCCATCTTTGTACTCGTCATAGAAGCTGTGTGATGACGTGTGCAGTGTGAGTGTCCAATTGGAATTGGTTCACCGTCATAATGGTTTTCCAATATCCAATCGTAGAGCAGGTTTAACTCACGTGAAAAGCCAAAGATCGTTTTCAGGAGTGATATGTTACTAGCTGGCCCGTTTGAATAGACCTTTGGGTACTCCAATGAGTACATACTATTCCAGTGCGCCCTGCGCCATTACGCACAGCGATCAGTGAAAGCAGACGGAGAGCCTTTGATGACAATCTCACGTGCTCAAACAAAGAGTGTGTAACTATCAGGATTGCTCCACGAGTTTGCATGTGAATGTTACTGGATAACTGTGTTGCTTTCTCGGAGTAAAGCATCCATCCATCCATCCATCCATCCATTTTCTTCCGCTTTATCCGGAGTTGGGTCACGGGGGCAGCAGCTCAAGCAAAGCCGCCCAGACCTCCCGATCCACACACATTTCCCCCAGCTCCTCCGGGGTAACCCCAAGGCATTCCTAAGCCAGCCGAGAGATGTAGTCCCTCCAGCGTGTCCTGGGTCTTCCCCGGGGCCTCCTCTCAATGGGACGTGCCTGGAACACCTCTCCAGCGAGGCGTCCAGGGGGCATCCGGAAAAGATGCCCGAGCCACCTCAACTGACTCCTTTCACGTGGAGGAGCAGCGGCTCGACTCCGAGCTCCTCCAGAGTCACCAAGCTCCTCACCCTATCTCTAAGGGAGCACCCAGCCACCCTGCAGAGGAAACTCATCTCAGCCGCTTGTACTCGCAATCTCATTCTTTCGGTCATGAGCCAAATCTCATGACCATAGGTGAGGATCGGAACGTAGATCGATCGGTAAATCGAGAGCTTTGCCCCCCTACTCAGCTCTCTCTTCACCACGACGGTCCGATACAGCGACTGCATCACTGCAGATGCTGCACCGATCCGTCTATCGATCTCACGCTCCATCCATCCCTCACTCGTGAACAAGACCCCAAGATACTTAAACTCCTCCACTTGAGGCACGGACACTCCACCAACCTGAAGAGGGCAAAGAACCTTTTTCCGGTCGAAAACCATGGCCTCAGATTTGGAGGTGCTGATTTTCATCCTGGACGCTTCACACTCGGCTGCAAACCGCCCCAGTGCACGCTGAAGGTCCTGATTTGACGAAGCCAACAGAACCACATCGTCCACAAACAGAAGCGAGATTCTGTGGTTCCCAAACCAGACCCCCTCTACACCCTGGTTGCGCCTAGAAATTCTGTCCATAAAAATAATGAACAGAACCGGTGACAAAGGGCAGCCCTAGGCGGAGGCCAATGTGCACTGGAAACAAGTTTGACTTACTACCGGCAATGCGAACCAAGCTCCTGCTGCGGTCGTACAGGGACCGGATAGCCCTTAGCAAAGGACCCCGGACCCCGTACTCCCGGAGCATCCCCCACAGGGTGCCCTGAGGGACATGGTCAAACGCCTTCTTCAGATCCACAAAACACATGTGGACTGGTTGGGCGAACTCCCATGAACCATCAAGCACCCGATGGAGCGTGTAGAGCTGGTCCAGTGTGCCGCGACCACGACGAAAACCACACTGCTCCTCCTGAATCCAAGGTTCGACCATCGGTCGAATTCTCCTCTCCAGTACTCTGGAATAGACCTTATCGGGGAGGCTGAGGAGTGTGATCCCCCTATAGTTGGAACACACTCTCCGGTCCCCCTTCTTAAACAGAGGGATCACCACCCCGGTCTGCCAATCCAGAGGCACTGTCCCCGATCGCCACACGATGTTGCAGAGGCATGTCAGCCAAGACAGTCCCACAACATCCAGAGACATAAGCATGGTTTACACATAGATGGTTTTGTCGGCAGGTAGTACGTAGACCGAAGTTCGCGGTAGTTCTGGCTGTTTTTGCAGTGGAAAGGGGCAGAGCATTTCGCTGGCGTTTTGACCGACGTAATATCCGCAAATATGCGGATAAAACGCCGCTAAATCCGCCGAATAAAGCGACGTTTTGACGCCGTAGCATCCGGCACACGTCAGGCAATGGGGGTTAATACCCAGTTCTATCCTTTACAATCGCAGGTTAAGATGCACGTGAGAATGGCAGTGTTCTGCTGCCACCAATAATGCCCTGTATACCGCTGGATTTATCCAGGCAAATCCTGCGTTACTCCAGGAACCTTTGCATATAGGCACCGCCCCCAGAGTATAATAGGCTGAAGCCTCTGTCACTGCAGGGGAAGGGAGATACTCAGCCTTTTCTTCTTTTTCCTTTTTCCCCTCCTCAACGTGTTGCTCCATCTCCACCTCCCCTCTGCTTCTGGACCAGACCTCTTGGTAAGTCCTTGCCGCTGCCAATTTTCTTAGGAGGCATACTGGAGCTTCTCTGCAAAAATATCTGGAGCTGGCCACGAGTGAGAGGCCTGCATGCAGCGCGCTAGCGTTTTTATATTGACCGCCACCTATCGGCCGTTTGGAACGCCGTTAACCAGGAGGTGACGTTTAGAACGGCGTACTGTCCGCTAGCACCGCCGTTTTGTCTGCCTCTGTCGCCGGTTAAAACACCCTTGAGGACGCCGATGTGGGCTCTATCGCCGTTTTACATGCCATTGATTAGGGATACAATGCCGGCCGCCAATTACAGCGGTGTAAACTGCGGCACTACAGGAAGGGGCAGGATGAAACGGCGATTAAAAAGTATCAAACGCCGTTGTTCGCGTTGTCTCCGTTGTCACGCGAATTCACCGGAAGCGCTCCCGGAATTATTCGACATGTTGAATAATTTTTTTGACGATTTCCGGTAAAGCTGGAACTAATCACGCCCCCTAGTGCCGGCGTTAACAACGGCGTGTGATCCTTAAGACGGCCAAAAACTCTTCCGGGATGCTTCCGGGAGCTCTTACCGTCTATGTGTAAACGGGGCTTTAAGGTACTCAGGATGGATTTCATCCACCCCAGGAGCCTTGCCGGCATAAAGCACTGTTTATCATATCAATGGAGCAAGGGGGAGGGCCACTCCTCAGACTGTAAGGAGCCAAAGTGGGCCAATTTGTGAATGAAAGCTGCTTTAGGAGCAGCACAGAACACTCCAAAACACAGTAGAAGTAGAAGTTTGTGATGTAACCTTTGTGTAATAGCAGACAGAAACCACTGATGCAAGAGGAATAATGTCAATTTTGTGACAGCAATGCCACATGCGAGAACCAAATACAGGGTATTTCCACGAATATGCTTTGAATCCTGAATGCGTTACTGGAATCCTAATACATCCATAAATGATTTGCAGAGGGGATCAGAAGGCTTGATTTGATCCTATGTTTTCCTTTGACCTCCACATTAGAGATAGTATGAGGACTGCTTTCTTCCACCTGCCAAATATAGCGAAGAGTCATCCTATCCTGAGACCCTGATACATGCATTTGTCTCTTCTAGATTCGACCACTGCAATGATCTATTTTCTGGTTTACCACAGTCCAGCATTAGGGGTCTCCAATTGGTTCAAAATGCTGCAGCCAGACTTTTGACACGAAGCAGAAAGTACAACCACATTACACCCATTTTGGCATCTCTTCACTGGCTTCCTGTCCCAGTGAGATCAGATTTTAAGGTTCTGCTACTAGCCTGTGAAATTGTTCACAGACTGGCGCCTCCCTACTTAGCTGACCTAATTAAAACCTACTTATCAGCCTGGGCTTTACTTTCTCAGGGTGTAGGACTACTTTGTGTCCCGAGAGTGAATAAAGTTTTCGGGTCACAGTGCTTTCTCTTATCGTGCCCCTGTTCTGTGGATTGATCTCCCTGCATCAAGTCCAGAGTTAAGACTTATTTTACCTTTCGTATGGCTAGCATACTGGTATAATATGTTACTATGCTTTTTACTCTTAAATTAATTTTATTAGTAAACGGAGCGTGCCACGGCCTCAACTTTATCTAAATTTTGGGTCTTTTAGTGAAGCTTAGGGCTAGTGGCCGGCGATCACCTTAGTATTTCTTCTGTTTTTCTTGTTGTTTAATGCTGACAAAATTCTACTGTATTTGTTGTCTTTCTGATGCCTGATTATGTTTTTTCTCTCTGTTTGAGGTGCAGCTCCATCCAGAGATGGGTGTGGTGTCTGTTTCTGAAATCCTCCTGTCCTGTGCACTGGCAACATTTCCTGTATATTTGTTTTGTGAATTGTTTGGTAATTTGTGTCTGTATCATGGCCCAAGCAGAGGGTCACCCCTTTGAGTCTGGTCTGCTTAAGGTTTCTTCCTCAGAGGGAGTTTTTCCTTACCACTGTCGCCTGTCTACTTGCTCTGCGGGTTGGTAAGGTTAGACCTTACTTGTGTGAAGCACCTTGAGGCAAGTTTGTTGTGATTTGCCTCATAGTAGAGGCAAAGAACATTTGCTGTGTTCTTTGCCTCTACTGGTGGTTGGCTCTCACTGCGGTATTGTATCACTTCCTGTTCCGGAGCACAGCGGTGTTTTTCTGTATCTGTTAGCTGTTTAATCTGCGCAGTTAGATTGATCTAGTTATCTAGATTACGATTTGTTTCCCAGTGTAATCTTTACGTGCCTTAACTAAAGCACTCCCTCTGCTGAATCACCTCTAAATTATTTACACATTATTCACTTTGCGTGTTTTTAGGAATCCGCTAGCTTAGCGTAGCTACTAGCTCTTAGCCGATTTAGCATGGCGGCTTCTCCTGTCTCTCCCGCACTTTTCTGCTCTGGGTGTGAAATGTTTAGTTATTCCTCGGCCTCCTTTAGTAGTAACGGTACTTGTAATAAGTGTAGCTTATTCGTAGCTTTGGAGGCCAGGTTGGGCGAATTGGAGACTCGGCTCCGCACCGTGGAAAATTCTACAGCTAGCCAGGCCCCTGTAGTCGGTGCGGACCAAGGTAGCTTAGCCGCCGTTAGTTACCCCCTGGCATATCCCGAGCAGATGGGAAAGCAGGCTGACTGGGTGACTGTGAGGAGGAAGCGTAGCCCTAAACAGAAGCCCCGTGTACACCGCCAACCCGTTCACATCTCTAACCGTTTTTCCCCACTCGACGACACACCCGCAGAGGATCAAACTCTGGTTATTGGCGACTCTGTTTTGCGAAATGTGAAGTTAGCGACACCAGCAACCATAATCAATTGTCTTCCGGGGGCCAGAGCAGGCAACATTGAAGGAAATTTGAAACTGCTGGCTAAGGCTAAGCGTAAATTTGGTAAGATTGTAATTCACGTCAGCAGTAATGACACCCGGTTACGCCAATCGGAGGTCACTAAAATTAACATTAAATCGGTGTGTAACTTTGCAAAAACAATGTCGGACTCTGTAGTTTTCTCTGGGGCCCTCCCCAATCGGACCGGGAATGACATGTTTAGCTGCATGTTCTCCTTGAATTGCTGGCTGTCTGAGTGGTGTCCAAAAAATGAGGTGGGCTTCATAGATAATTGGCAAAGCTTCTGGGGAAAACCTGGTCTTGTTAGGAGAGACGGCATCCATCCCACTTTGGATGGAGCAGCTCTCATTTCTAGAAATCTGGCCAATTTTCTTAAATCCTCCAAACCGTGACTATCCAGGGTTGGGACCAGGAAGCAGAGTTGTAGTCTTACACACCTCTCTGCAGCTTCTCTCCCCCTGCCATCCCCTCATCACCCCATCCCCGTAGAGACGGTGCCTGCTCCCAGACTACCAACAACCAGCAAAAATCTATTTAAGCATAAAAATTCAAAAAGAAAAAATAATATAGCACCTTCAACTGCACCACAGACTAAAACAGTTAAATGTGGTCTATTAAACATTAGGTCTCTCTCTTCTAAGTCCCTGTTGGTAAATGATATAATAATTGATCAACATATTGATTTATTCTGCCTTACAGAAACCTGGTTACAGCAGGATGAATATGTTACTTTAAATGAGTCAACACCCCTGAGTCACACTAACTGTCAGAATGCTCGTAGCACGGGCCGGGGCGGAGGATTAGCAGTAATCTTCCATTCCAGCTTATTAATTAATCAAAAACCCAGACAGAGCTTTAATTCATTTGAAAGCTTGACTCTTAGTCTTGTCCATCCAAATTGGAAGTCCCAAAAACCAGTTTTATTTGTTATTATCTATCGTCCACCTGCTCGTTACTGTGAGTTTCTCTGTGAATTTTCAGACCTTTTGTCTGACTTAGTGCTTAGCTCAGATAAGATAATTATAGTGGGCGATTTTAACATCCACACAGATGCTGAGAATGACAGCCTTAACACTGCATTTAATCTATTATTAGACTCTATTGGCTTTGCTCAAAAAGTAAATGAGTCCACCCACCACTTTAATCATATCTTAGATCTTTTTCTGACTTATGGTATGGAAATAGAAGACTTAACAGTATTCCCTGAAAACTCCCTTCTGTCTGATCATTTCTTAATAACATTTACATTTACTCTGATGGACTACCCAGCAGTGGGGAATAAGTTTCATTACACAAGAAGTCTTTCAGAAAGCACTGTAACTAGGTTTAAGGATATGATTCCTTCTTTATGTTCTCTAATGCTATATACCAACACAGTGCAAAGTAGCTACCTAAACTCTGTAAGTGAGATAGAGTATCTCGTCAATAGTTTTACATCCTCATTGAAGACAATTTTGGATGCTGTAGCTCCTCTAAAAAAGAGAGCTTTAAATCAGAAGTGCCTGACTCCGTGGTATAACTCACAAACTCGTAGCTTAAAGCAGATAACCCATAAGTTGGAGAGGAAATGGCGTCTCACTAATTTAGAAGATCTTCACTTAGCCTAGAAAAAGAGTCTGTTGCTCTATAAAAAAAAGCCCTCCGTAAAGCTAGGACATCTTTCTACTCATCACTAATTGAAGAAAATAAGAACAACCCCAGGTTTCTTTTCAGCACTGTAGCCAGGCTGACAAAGAGTCAGAGCTCTATTGAGCTGAGTATTCCATTAACTTTAACTAGTAATGACTTCATGACTTTCTTTGCTAACAAAATTTTAACTATTAGAGAAACAATTACTCATAACCATCCCAAAGACGTATCGTTATCTTTGGCTGCTTTCAGTGATGCCGGTATTTGGTTAGACTCTTTCTCTCCGATTGTTCTGTCTGAGTTATTTTCATTAGTTACTTCATCCAAACCATCAACATGTTTATTAGACCCCATTCCTACCAGGCTGCTCAAGGAAGCCGTACCATTATTTAATGCTTTGATCTTAAATATGATCAATCTATCTTTGTTAGTTGGCTATGTACCACAGGCTTTTAAGGTGGCAGTAATTAAACCATTACTTAAAAGCCATCACTTGACCCAGCTATCTTAGCTAATTATAGGCCAATCTCCAACCTTCCTTTTCTCTCAAAAATTCTTGAAAGGGTAGTTGTAAAACAGCTAACTGATCATCTGCAGAGGAATGGTCTATTTGAACAGTTTCAGTCAGGTTTTAGAATTCATCATAGTACAGAAACAGCATTAGTGAAGGTTACAAATGATCTTCTTATGGCCTCGGACAGTGGACTCATCTCTGTGCTTGTTCTGTTAGACCTCAGTGCTGCTTTTGATACTGTTGACCATAAAATTTTATTACAGAGATTAGAGCATGCCATAGGTATTAAAGGCACTGCGCTGTGGTGGTTTGAATCATATTTGTCTAATAGATTACAATTTGTTCATGTAAATGGGGAATCTTCTTCACAGACTAAAGTTAATTATGGAGTTCCACAAGGTTCTGTGCTAGGACCAATTTTATTCACTTTATACATGCTTCCCTTAGGCAGTATTATTAGATGGTATTGCTTAAATTTTCATTGTTACGCAGATGATACCCAGCTTTATCTATCCATGAAGCCAGAGGACACACACCAATTAGCTAAACTGCAGGATTGTCTTACAGACATAAAGACATGGATGACCTCTAATTTCCTGCTTTTAAACACAGATAAAACTGAAGTTATTGTACTTGGCCCCACAAATCTTAGAAACATGGTGTCTAACCAGATCCTTACTCTGGATGGCATTACCCTGACCTCTAGTAATACTGTGAGAAATCTTGGAGTCATTTTTGATCAGGATATGTCATTCAAAGCGCATATTAAACAAATATGTAGGACTGCTTTTTTGCATTTACGCAATATCTCTAAAATCAGAAAGGTCTTGTCTCAGAGTGATGCTGAAAAACTAATTAATGCATTTATTTCCTCTAGGCTGGACTATTGTAATTCATTATTATCAGGTTGTCCTAAAAGTTCCCTAAAAAGCCTTCAGTTAATTCAAAATGCTGCAGCTAGAGTACTGACGGGGACTAGAAGGAGAGAGCATATCTCACCCATATTGGCCTCTCTTCATTGGCTTCCTGTTAATTCTAGAATAGAATTTAAAATTCTTCTTCTTACTTATAAGGTTTTGAATAATCAGGTCCCATCTTATCTTAGGGACCTCGTAGTACCATATCACCCCAATAGAGCGCTTCGCTCTCAGACTGCAGGCTTACTTGTAGTTCCTAGGGTTTGTAAGAGTAGAATGGGAGGCAGAGCCTTCAGCTTTCAGGCTCCTCTCCTGTGGAACCAGCTCCCAATTCAGATCAGGGAGACAGATACCCTCTCTACTTTTAAGATTAGGCTTAAAACTTTCCTTTTCGCTAAGGCTTATAGTTAGGGCTGGATCGGGTGACCCTGGACCATCCCTTGGTTATGTTGCTTTAGACGTAGACTGTGTTTCATAATTATTGTATGGCCTTGCCTTGCAATGTGGAGCGCCTTGGGGCAACTGTTTGTTGTGATTTGGCGCTATACAAGAAAAAAGTTGATTGATTGATTGATTGATTGCCTTACAATATAAAGCGCCTTGGGGCAACTATTTGTTGTGATTTGGCGCTATATAAAAAAAAATTGATTGATTGATTGATTGATTGATTTGGCGCTATATAAATGAAATTAATTAATTAATTGACAAGTTAGAGATAAACTCACCAAAATCATCTAAGAATTCAAAGTATGGGCCAGGTGGCTTAAATACAGTGATATTTATTCTTGTGACCTTGGCAATCTTCCATCAGCACTCTGGTCTGACGCAGGAGTTCCTCAAAGTGTTCCTTCCAGCACGGGATTACATCCTCAATTGACGTCAACAGAGTCCCATCCTTACTGTAGACAACTTGGATGGTTCCCCGCTTTCCCCTCCTGAGGTGCCTCACGGTCCACCAGAAGCACCTTGGTGCTGACTGAAAGTCTTCTCCATGGTTGCTCCAAACTCTTCCCACACCCACTGCTTTGCCTCCCTCACAGCAGAGGCTGCTGCCCTTCAGGCCTGTCAGTACCTTGCAACTGCCTCCAGAGTCCTCTGAGATAACATATCCTGGAAGGACTCCTTCTTCAGTCAGACGGCTTCCCTGACCACCGGTGTCCACCACAGTGTTCAACGGTTGACGCCTCTTGAGGCACCTAAGACCATTAGGCTACAGGTCCCCACTGCAGCTTCAGCAATAGAAGCTTTGAACTTTGCCCATTCTGGTTCAATGCCCCCAACCTCCACAGGGATGCTAGAAAAGCTCCAACCAAGGTGTGAGTTGAAGATATGTCGGACAGTGGGCTGCTATAGATGTTCCCAATTCACCCTCACTATGCGTTTGGGTTTACCAGGTCTGTCCAAAGTCCTCCCCCACCCTCTGATCCAACTCACCACCAGATGGTGATCAGTTGACAGCTCTGCCCCTCTCTTCACCCGAGTGTCCAGAACATGCGGCCTCAGATCAGATGATACAATCACAAAATCAATCATCGATCTTTGGCCTAGGGTGCTCTGGTACCATGAGCATCCTTATGTTCGAACATGGTGTTTGTTATGGACAGTCTGTGACTAGCACAGAAGTCCAATAACAAACAACCGTTTGGGTTTAGATGAGGGAGGCCGTTCCTCCCAGTCACGCCTCTCCAGGTATCTCTGTCATTGCCCACATGTGCGTTGAAGTCCCCCAGCAGAACAATGGAGGACCCACTGGAGCCCCATACAGGATTCCCCATAGGAAAAATATGTTGCTCATCTGTTGTTCGCCTCATTGAATGAACATTCCAGCATTCGCCTCGTGAAATTTTCATTCCATGGAACTCATAAACATTCATTATTTGTATACTGTATTTTCTGGAAAGTATGTTTAATTTTTTTACTAGTTTGAGAAGTCCTGTGAGTCATACTTCAGTCATTAATTTCACAGATATTTAAATACATTCATGATATCCCTGAGTAAAGCAATGATTTCATGAATTTACAGAAAATTTCAGGGATTTTTTGAAATCCCTGGTTTCACAATCTTTCTGTAATATATATACCTCCAATCCATTCACCTATACCTGCTTACACCAATTAAGGGTCAGGGGGGTTGTTGGAGGCTATCCTAACAGTCATTGGGCATGATGCAGGGTATACCCTGGACAGGACACCAGTTTTGATACAAAGTCATTCTAGTTTTACCCAAGGGTCCTCCAAAGACATCTAACACAAAAACATCCAGTTTTCTCCTTATGTCATTGGTTAGCAAACAAGTCTCAGTAGGACAGGCACCCTAGGATAGGCACCCAGAACCTAAAAAGACCCTAGTGTCTCTTTAGGTTCTCTTCAGCTGGTGACCACAGTCCTGTTGTCATAAACAACCTCACAATTAAACAGGTGACCTCTTACAAATATCTTGGTGTTCACACTGACAGTAATACCCAGGGAGCAAACACCCATTTTTTTTTGAAAAACAGACATGGAATGTTATAAAAGGTTGGTGGCCAGAAATGACATCTACACCCTCCTAGGATCACAACCTGGGTGGACAACCCTAGAAATTTTCTACTGGAAATCTGTAGTAGGCCCTTATTTGAAATAGCCATGTCCGCAGATATGCGGCTTCTGACTCCACCACACATTTCCTATTTATCAGCATACAGGGAGTCATATACACACTATATATACATTATACACTAACCAGTCCCAGCAGAAGACTGCCTCTCCCTGAGCCTGGTTCTGCTGGAGGTTTCTTCCTGTTAAAAGGGAGTTTTTCCTTCCCACTGTCATCAAGTGCTTGCTCACAGGGGGTCGTTTTGACCATTGGGGTTTTTCTGTAATTATTGTATGGCTTTTGCCTTACAATATAAAGCGCCTTAGGGCAACTGTTTGTTGTGATTTGGCGCTATATAAATAAAATTGATTTTTTTTTTTATATCACCCCAACATGTCTGCAACAGATCGTCTTATGTGAAGGCAAATAAATATACCCAATAATTACTCATATTGTGGGTATATCGTTGCTGTTTCACTGTGTTTCATGCATGTTTTCAGGAAATTCTATTTGCAGAATTGGGTGTACACACATCTGTGTCCTCAGGACATGGAATAAGTGTACACATGACATTCATGTAATGATAGAAAACAATTTAGCTTGTTTTCAGGGCAGAAAATACGTATAGGTTTTCAAGATATACACTCGGGTGATCACTGTCAAGATAGGTACATGTACAGTGTGGCTGATCACTGATATCGCTATGTTGGCTTTATGGTGATGTGGGTGTCACATGGATTGCTGTCTCTGTGTGTTGCAGGTCCCTGATTGAAGATGGCAGCCAAGGCAGGCAAGGACGTGACAGATGTTTCCCTGTCACTAAAGAAGACCACGAAGTGTGGGAATACAGATTACACAATGTGTATCATATGCCAAGAACAGTCTGCCGAAAAAAATTCTCAGAGTTCAGCCCACCTCCAAGGTAAAGCTCATTGAAGCCATGGAAGCTCGAGAAGACAGCACCTTCACAAGGCTGGAAAAAGACACTGCTGAAGAGACATGGCTAGAAGACAAGGCACCCAAATGGCATGCTAGATGCAGGAACTGGTACCTGAATAAGAAGAGCTACCAACTGGCCAAAAAGAAGCATCTTGCAGGTTGGAAGTGTGCAACAGAACGTGTACAACATTGCCTTCAATCAACTTGTGGAACAACTTGAACCTTTGCTGTTCAAAGAGATGTCTGGCTTCCTGGTGACAACTCTGAGGGATCAGTACAGGAAACATCTCCATGAGCATGGAGTGAAAACTGCAGACAAATACCGAGCCATCACTCTGAAGTGGAAGCTGGAACAGAAGTTCAGCAGAAGAATTTCCATTATCAACCAAACCAGTGGATCAGGCTTCATCTGTGCATCAACAGTCCCACTGGGTGATGCCCTTGAGAAGCTAAGACAACTAGAGGCAGCCCAGTATGTAGATGAGAAACAACGTACACTGTATCAAGCTGCAAAGATTCTGTGGGCAGATTCCCAGCTCTGTAAACAGCACACTTGTGAGAAACCAGCAATAGACATTTCCTTCACAGCAGCCAGCACCCTGGTTCCTGATTCACTGTTCAACTTCACAAGCTCGCTACTCTGTGACAAAGGGCCAGAACTAGCTGAAAGTGGAAGAGCACAAGTTGATCAGTCGACAGCAGAGAAAGCCCTCATCATGTCTCAGCAAATGTTGCAGCATGTATCTGGCATCCCTACCCCTCTGGGCACAGCCAATGCCTACCACCTGTACAACCAGACACGGAGCAAGTCCTTGATCAAGCTTAGCAACAGGGTGGGACAAGGGATCAGCTATGATCGTCTGCAACGTCAGCTCACTGCACAGGGTGCTAGGATCATGCAGCAGGTGGAAGAGGATGGTGTATTTGTTCCAGAGAACATGACACATGCATCTAGGACTCCCCATGTGTTTGCCACAGACAATCTGGATTGGAAGATGACGACATTAGAAGGTGGCAGCTTCCATGCTACTACAGCTATCATAATTGAAAATCCAGTCAGTGAAAGCAGAGAGCCACGTGGTCTATGTGTACCCACTTCTGGGACACAGAGGGCACTGCATGACATTCCTGATGCACCTACCACAGTCTGTCACATCTCTGCCAAAGACAGGCAGAAGTCAAGGTCACTGGTCCAGATCACAAGTGTGGATGATCTGATGACTGAATCTGATGGGAGTACAGAAGATATACTACTGGTATGGAGGCTAGGCAGAACAGTGACAACATCACAGCTCCTAGATATCCCTTATGAAGGAGAAGGACGATTACCAGGATTTTCTGCATTCTGTGCAGAGATCCATCCACATCGGGAAGCCAGCACCATTGCATACCTGCCTCTTATCCCGGCACCCCAACAGATGCTGCTGTTCTCAAGGATGAGATGACGCGCTTAGTCAAAACAGCACATGCACTTGGTGACAAGCAGACCATCATCACTGGAGACCAGGCCACATACGAGTTGGCAACGGCCATCAGGGATAAACACCGAGATGAGTTTGGTGATATCATATTGCTACTAGGAGGGTTCCACCAAGCCCACAACTACCGTAGAGCAATTTGCAAGATCACAAGAGATGCAGGTGCTGAGGATCTTCTTGTCACAGCTGGTCTGTGCCAGGAGGGGACTGCAAGAACGATGTTTGGGGAGAAAGGTGACTGCTACCAATCCCTGCATGCTCTCCGGGTACTCAGTGAGGCTATGTGGTGCCTTTTCTGGGAGGCATTTGAGGCATGGGTCCTAGCAGGCCAGGAAACACAACAGTGGCAGGCCAAGGTAGAAGCTGTACTGAAGGTAAGGTAGTCTTCACTTAGCCTGGAAAAAGAGTCTGTTGCTCTATAAAAAAAGCCCTCCGTAAAGCTAGGACATCTTACTACTCATCACTAATTGAAGAAAATAAGAACAACCCCAGGTTTCTTTTCAGCACTGTAGCCAGGCTAACAAAGAGTCAGAGCTCTACTGAGCCGAGTATTCCTTTAACTTTAACTAGTAATGACTTCATGACTTTCTTTGCTAATAAAATTTTAACTATTAGAGAAAAAATTACTCATAACCATGTCAAAGACATATCGTTATCTTTGGCTGCTTTCAGTGATGCTGGTATTTGGTTAGACTCTTTCTCTCCGATTGCTCTGTCTGAGTTATTTTCATTAGTTACTTCCTCCAAACCATCAACATGTCTATTAGACCCCATTCCTACCAGGCTGCTCAAGGAAGCCCTACCATTAATTAATGCTTTGATCTTAAATAGGATCAATCTGTCTTTATTAGTTGGCTATGTACCACAGGCTTTTAAGGTGGCAGTAATTAAACCATTACTTAAAAAGCCATCACTTGACCCAGCTATCTTAGCAAAGTATAGGCCAATCTCCAACCTTCCTTTTCTCTCAAAAATTCTTGAAAGGGTAGTTGTAAAACAGCTAACTGATCATCTGCAGAGGAATGGTCTATTTGAAGAGTTTCAGTCAGGTTTTAGAATTCATCATAGTACAGAAACAGCATTAGTGAAGGTTACAAATGATCTTCTTATGGCCTCAGACAGTGGACTCATCTCTGTGCTTGTTCTGTTAGACCTCAGTGCTGCTTTTGATACTGTTGACCATAAAATTTTATTACAGAGATTAGAGCATGCCATAGGTATTAAAGGCACTGCGCTGCGGTGGTTTGAATCATATTTGTTCACTTTATACATGCTTCCCTTAGGCAGTATTATTAGACGGTATTGATTAAATTTTCATTGTTACGCAGATGATACCCAGCTTTATCTATCCATGAAGCCAGAGGACACACACCAATTAGCTAAACTGCAGGATTGTCTTACAGACATAAAGACATGGATGACCTCTAATTTCCTGCTTTTAAACTCAGATAAAACTGAAGTTATTGTACTTGGCCCCACAAATCTTAGAAACATGGTGTCTAACCAGATCCTTACTGTGGATGGCATTACCCTGACCTCTAGTAATACTGTGAGAAATCTTGGAGTCATTTTTGATCAGGATATGTCATTCAAAGCGCATATTAAACAAATATGTAGGACTGCTTTTTTGCATTTACGCAATATCTCTAAAATCAGAAAGGTCTTGTCTCAGAGTGATGCTGAAAAACTAATTCATACATTTATTTCCTCTAGGCTGGACTATTGTAATTCATTATTATCAGGTTGTCCTAAAAGTTCCCTAAAAAGCCTTCAGTTAATTCAAAATGCTGCAGCTAGAGTACTGACGGGGACTAGAAGGAGAGAGCATATCTCACCCATATTGGCCTCTCTTCATTGGCTTCCTGTTAATTCTAGAATAGAATTTAAAATTCTTCTTCTTACTTATAAGGTTTTGAATAATCAGGTCCCATCTTATCTTAGGGACCTCGTAGTACCATATTACCCCATTAGAGCGCTTCGTTCTCAGACTGCGGGCTTACTTGTAGTTCCTAGGGTTTGTAAGAGTAGAATGGGAGGCAGAGCCTTCAGCTTTCAGGCTCCTCTCCTGTGGAACCAGCTCCCAATTCAGATCAGGGAGACAGACACCCTCTCTACTTTTAAGATTAGGCTTAAAACTTTCCTTTTTGCTAAAGCTTATAGTTAGGGCTGGATCAGGTGACCCTGAACCATCCCTTAGTTATGCTGCTATAGACGTAGACTGCTGGGGGGTTCCCATGATGCACTGTTTCTTTCTCTTTTTGCTCTGTATGCACCACTCTGCATTTAATCATTAGCGATCGATCTCTGCTCCCCTCCACAGCATGTCTTTTTCCTGGTTCTCTCCCTCAGCCCCAACCAGTCCCAGCAGAAGACTGCCCCTCCCTGAGCCTGGTTCTGCTGGAGGTTTCTTCCTGTTAAAAGGGAGTTTTTCCTTCCCACTGTAGCCAAGTGCTTGCTCACAGGGGGTCGTTTTGACCGTTGGGGTTTTACATAATTATTGTATGGCCTTGCCTTACAATATAAAGCGCCTTGGGGCAACTGTTTGTTGTGATTTGGCGCTATATAAAAAAATCGATTGATTGATTGATTGATTGATTGATTAATCTATTGGTTTGTGATATTGTGAAGAAAAGCGCCTCATTTTCGTCACGGCAGCACAAATTAATTCTAATTCATTCCGTGATGGCTGCACGAAATTAAAAGTTGAAGCAGCGGGGGGTTATGGTTAGGGTGGGGGGAAAGAGTAAGATTAGGTTATGGTGAAGGTTAGGGTCAGGGTAGAAGTAGGAATAGTGAGTTTAAAAAAAAAAAACCGTCACGTAAATTTGACTAATTTCGTCACGGGAGCACAAAAAAAAAAAAAACAAAAAAAAAAAAACGTGAGACTGGGCTGTTGGTGACATGTCCAAACCATATCCATCTCGCCTCTCTGATGTTGTCTCTACACCTTTCCTACCTGTGATGTTCCTCTATGTTCATGTCTAATCAGTCGTTGTCGCTACCAAAGAAAATCACAGCATCTTTTGCTCTGCCTCATGTTTTTGTTGTTACATCTCTACCACACTTCCCATTCCTTTGGATAGTTGACCCTAAGTATTTAAATTCAACCTTCACCACTTCTACTCGTTGTAAACACACTATTCCACAGGGCTCCCTCTCATTTACACACATTTGCCGAGTCATGCTCTGACTGACGTCCATTCAGAATCAGAAAAGTTTTATTGCCATTTGAGTGAACAAGTTCACAACATTAGGAAATTGCTGCAGTACTTGGTGCTAACATAAAAGACACAAATCTGTGAAAAAAAATTAAATAAAATGGAGCAGTAAAACAAATAATATATAATAAAAACTTTACACTATAACAATGTTACAAAATGTACAGAATGTATATGAGTTAAATATATAAATATATATATACATCCATATATCCACCCATATGTGATTGGTGTAAACAGAGTACATAACACAGGGTTGTTAGTGATGAGCACATCTCAATGTCTCCAGATCACAATATCATTTGTAAACGTCAAAGTCCATGGGGACTCCTGTCTGATCCCATCCATCAACATGTCCATCATCATTGCCAACAAGAAAGGGCTCAGAGCTGATCCTTGATCTAATCCCACCTCCACCTTGAATGCATCTCACCACTGTCGCACTGTTGTACTTAATTTTTCCACATTAGTGTTGCATTTTCCAACTGTGCTGGATATGTTTTCATTCATGGGATCATTGTACATGCTTCAATTTATTATTTAGACAATGACCAGACAAACATCATTCCACTGGTTGCTGCTGTCTCTCCTGTTCTTCTTCTTTTTTATGAATTCTGTTGCTGTCATAACTGCTGTTGCTTCCTACACTGTTATTGCTACCATTGCTCTTTTCTCTGCTCTATAGTTTATGTTAAAGACGGCAGTGTTTCTGCCTGTTTTTTTCCAGAAGACTGGTTTGTTTTGAAGTAACATCAAAGACACCAGCATGTTACTCTCCTGGCGGACAGCCATGGTAGTCTTAATGCCTACGTGATGTTTCTGCATGTTCTGACACTGGGATGAACTGTGCTGATAAAAAAAAAGACACTGAGGATGGACGGATGAAGTGATAAAGGATGAACAGAAAAAGCAATGGGTGGTGATGGACAGATTAAAACTCAACAGGTACAACTCGTTTTATGTCATTGTTATTTTACAGTTACACCATTAATATACATCAGGTTTACTGAAGTTCTGGAACAGTTATCCCACCTTTATACTCTAATTACATGACAGGCTGACAACAGTTACGCTGAAGCTGAACTAAAGATAAACCACTGATATGTTTTAGTTATATGCAAGTTTTACCATAGATTTGCGGCACACATATACTGCTGTCACCTCATAGTTGTACTCTAATTACACTACAGGTTTTGTTTTAAACATTTTTTAAGAAGTACATCATTATAGCTATAAACTGGTTAATTCTTGATGTCCACATCCAACATCCTGTTCCATCAAGAAAATCCTCACATATTTTTTTATTTTATTCTTAAGGTTTTCTTATCAAAGGGAGTCACAAAATGATCTAGATTTTCATCTGAGCTGCTAAACCTTTCCTATCAACATGTGCAGATATGCTATCTGAGCAAGAAGCTGAGCCGATAGAGATCAGACCAGCACTGTCATGCTTTTTATGAAGACAGTACTTTTCCATGAATCAGCCTGCTATGATAAGACTTGTCACGAAATGCTAAACATGCACAATTCTACACAACAATATCCATATAAATATGGACAAGGTAAAGCCAAAATATATAAAATGTTCACTTTTTGCATGCACATTTGTTTCTTATGGTTTGCTTTTGTTTTCTTTGGTGCTGGTATGAATGAAAAGAGGGTTAGGGTTAGGGTTCCCAGATAAAAATCACAAAGTGCTTCACATAAGATACAGAAATAAAGAATAGCAGAAACATATAAAACAAGGTAAAAAACCAGCCTGTACAAATGGGTCTTGAGCTTCACTTTAAACATTGCAACAGAGTCCACGGAGCATACGTCCAAAGGCAGTGCATTCCACAATTTAGGTGTCACAACCTTGAATGCACAGTCTCCCTTGTCTTCAGCCTAGACACAACCAACAGGCCCAGTGGACTGCTTGTGACATAGGGGTGTAAAGGTTTTGTGATATAAGGTGCCATTTGACCATGCAGAGCTCTAAAAGTCAGCACCAAAATTTTAAATTGCAGTCTGAAATGTATGGGAAGCCAGTGCAAGGTGGAGAGAATCTATGTTATGTGTGACCTCTTTGATGAATGCATAAGAAATCTTGCAGCCACGTTCTGGTCCATTTGTAAGTGGTCCAGAGAGGACTTGCTAATACCAGCAAGTTATAATAGTTCAGATGTGAAATGGAAATGGACTGCATTTATATAGCGCTTTTCCTATCTGCATCAGACGCTCAAAGCGCTTTACAATTATGCCTCACATTCACCCCGATGTCAGGTTAGCTGCCATACAAGGCGCTCACTACACACCGGGAGCAATAGGGGATTAAAGGCCTTGCCCAAGGGCCCTTAGTGATTTTCCAGTCAGGTGGGGATTTGAACCCATGATTTTCTGGACTCAAGCCCAACACCTTAACCACTAGACCACCTAGTGACCACCACTAGATCACCTCCCCTGTGATGGTCTAGTGGTTAAGGTGTTGTGTCACCTCCACTCATCATTCATGTAATGAGACAAACACATGAATGATAAGTGTCAGGTTTCGGTCCTGTTTGTGTTCCTGTTTTTATTTTTCCCCTTTTCTTTTCCTTCCCTTTGCCCCATTCCTGATTTGTTAGTTGTTTTTATTTTTGTCACTTGATTATTCTTATTCTAGTTTGGTTCTGATTATTCCTGTTTATGCATTATTCTTTGGTTCCTGGGTTTTGGTTCTTTATTGTATTTTCAGTTCAGTCATTTATTGCTTTTCTTTCTGTATGCTTGAGTCTCTAGTTCCGTTCCTGGTTATCTTTTAGCTTTTATTTTATTTGTCAAACATGTATTTGTTATCTTCGGTAGTTATTATGTATTCTCTGGTTTTGCTTTTAATTCATCTTCAGTGTCTCTTGGTCTGGTTGTGTTCTGTTTTCCTGGGTTTTAGTTTCGGTTATCATTTTTGGTATCTTCAGTTATTCATTGCATTATTCTGTAGTCAACAGTTTTGTTTCTGCTCATCTTCTATCCTCTGTTCAACTTATAGGTTGTTCACCATGTTTATTGTATTCATGTTATGTATCACTCAGTATCTTTCCCGTTCTAGTTTTGGTTATGATCAGAGGTTTTCTTGTTTTCCACTTTTTAGACTAGTCACATTATTTCTTGTTTGGCCCCTTTTGTTTTGCTCACATTGTCTGCCTTAAGCACGTCACATTTTTTGTTGTGATTCTGAATTTGTATTCCAGCCTTTCTTCATAGTCCTGTTTTTTTTTGTGTTTTTTTTTTTTTGTCATGCCGTGTATTGACCTCACTCTGTTTTGTCAGACCTCGGCTTTTGTCTCAGCTCTGGAAAAATTGTTTGTACTTGTAACTTGCAATATCAAAAGTGTGGTAACAGTGAGACCGGCCTATAGTTTGAAAGAGAGGTCCATCACTGAATGTGAATCATGGTATTACCTGTAACCAGGTAATACCATTATTTTTGAAGGAACATGCCCAACCAGTAAAGACTGACAATGTCAATAATGGCGGGTGGAATCGTCTAATTAATAACCACTGAGCCCCAAGCCATATTGACTGTATTGTCATCATTATAGGAGATTGTATATAAGAATTGGCATAAAGGTTTTCCACAGCTGCAATGCACCCAATCAAATGATCCATTGTGGGTCTGTTCTCTGAGAGATCTCATTAGTGGGGCAGCCCTCAATAACTCTCTTCCAGCATGGTGAACTCATTTAAAACTACAACCCCTGGCAAAAATTATGGAATCACCGGCCTCGGAGGATGTTCATTCAGTTGTTTAATTTTGCAGAAAAAAAGCAGATCACAGACATGACACAAAACTAAAGTCATTTCAAATGGCAACTTTCTGGCTTTAAGAAACACTATAAGAAATCAGGAAAAAAGATTGTGGCAGTCAGTAACGGTTACTTTTTTAGACCAAGCAGAGGAGAAAAATATGGAATCACTCAATTCTGAGGAAACAATTATGGAATCACCCTGTAAATTTTCATCCCCCAAATTAACACCTGCATCAAATCAGATCTGCTCATTGACATTGACCCTATGCCATGACATTGACCCTATGTGTCTTTTTGCAAGGAATGTTTTTGCAGTTTTTGCTCTATGGCAAGATGCATTATCATCTTGAAAAATGATTTCATCATCCCCAAACATCCTTTCAATTGTCCAAAATATCAACGTAAACTTGTGCATTTATTGATGATGTAATGACAGCCATCTCCCCAGTGCCTTTACCTGACATGCAGCCCCATATCATCAATGACTGTGGAAATTTACATGTTCTCTTCAGGCAGTCATCTTGATAAATCTCATTGGAACGGCACCAAACAAACGTTCCAGCATCATCACCTTGCCCAGTGCAGATTCGAGATTCATCACTGAATATGACTTTCATCCAGTCATCCACAGTCCACGATTGCTTTTCCTTAGCCCATTGTAACCTTGTTTTTTTCTGTTTAGGTGTTAATGATGGCTTTCGTTTAGCTTTTCTGTATGTAAATCCCATTTCCTTTAGGCGGTTTCTTACAGTTCGGTCACAGACGTTGACTCCAGTTTCCTCCCATTCGTTCATTTGTTTTGTTGTGCATTTTTGATTTTTGAGACATATTGCTTTAAGTTTTCTGTCTTGACGCTTTGATGTCTTCCTTGGTCTACCAGTATGTTTGCCTTTAACAACCTTTCCATGTTGTTTGTATTTGGTCCAGAGTTTAGACACAGCTGACTGTGAACAACCAACATCTTTTGCAACATTGCGTGATGATTTACCCTCTTTTAAGAGTTTGATAATCCTCTCCTTTGTTTCAATTGACATCTCTCATGTTGGAGCCATGATTCATGTCAGTCCACTTGGTGCAACAGCTCTCCAAGGTGTGTTCACTCCTTTTTAGATGCAGACTAACGAGCAGATCTGATATGATGCAGGTGTTAGTTTTTGGGATGAAAATTTACAGGGTGATTCCATAATTTTTTCCTCATAATTGAGTGATTCCATATTTTTTTCCTCTGCTTGGTCTAAAAAAGTAACCATTACTGACTGCCACAATCTTTTTTTCTTGATTTCTTATAGTGTTTCTTAAAGCCAGAAAGTTGCCATTTGAAATGACTTTAGTTTTGTGTCATGTCTGTGATCTGCTTTTTTTCTACAAAATTAAACAACTGAATGAACATCCTCCGAGGCCGGTGATTCCATAATTTTTGCCAGGGGTTGTATTTAAGGTTGTTGTCGTTGTCCATTCGGCTGCTCCCATTTTTGTCCGGGGTCGCCACAGCGGATAGAGCCAGATCCGCACTGATAACTGGCACAAGTTTTACGGCAGATGCCCTTCCTGACGCAACTCCAGCATTACCTGGAGAAACACACACAGCCACTGGTGTTCCAAAGAGGTCTCCCATCCAAGTACTAACCAGATCCTGCTCTGCTTAGCTTCTGAGATCTGACAGGATCAGGCTAACACAGAGCAGACCAGCTGCTAAAACTGTTTAAGGTAACTTTTTTTGTGTGTATCATAATTGTTGTCCGTCCGACTTCTTTGTTCAAGATTTATTATGTGTGTTTTTGCGCTACTGTCCTTTGCTGTTTATTCCATTTTTGTTCTACACATATCCACTCACAACAAACATCTGTCCCCTGGGTTATGGTTAGTTCTTTGCTATGATCGGGTTTACCAGTGATCACTGTGGTCCGATGTCAGTAAACCTATTGAAGTAGTTTTTTGATGGCCAGTATCACAAAGTCTATTTTTATTACCATCTGTACAAATAAGGTCATCAGTTCTGTATAAACCTCATCAGTCGACAAATCCAGGCATGATCGCTGTAGTCAAGTTGAGTAATACCTGCTTGAATAATTCACCTCAGTCCGTGTGGCCAGGAGTGGGTGTGGTCAGAGCCACACATACACAGAATCTCACCGCAGAAGGTTGAGGTCTGATCACGCCCCTGATGGGACAAAATATGCATGTTAATACACAAAAACAGCAACGCTGACAGCAGAAATAGGTTTAAGCAAAAAAATAATTTGGAAAATCAAGGGTCATATGAAGTGGTTTTAGAGATTTGTAGTGTATCCTTACATTCATCAAAGTAAGTAAGTCCCTTCGGCTGCTCCCTTGTTTGCACTCGGGGTCGCCGCAGCAAATCCAAGGTGGATCTGCATGTTGAATTGGCACAGGTTTTACGCCGGATGCCCTTCCTGACGCAACTCCACATTACATGGAGAAATGTGGCAGGGGTGGGATTTGAACCCGGAACCTTCTGCACTGAAACCAAGAGCATTAACCACTTGGCCACCACCCCTGCTCTTACATTCATCAAAGTGAAGGAGTAAATCATCAGTTACATGTACAATGAGAATTAGGATTGCACCAGCTTCATCACTTTTAAAATAATTAAGAATCATTGAGCAATACATTAAGGTTAATGATCAGCATCAGGTACATATGAAAGTAAGACAAAATGCTGACAAATTTGACACCAGTGTTTATCCATTCCCATTCATTTTTTCTTTTTGTTTCCTGTGAGAGAGTGTAATGTGATCCACCGGTGTCCATCTTGTGTAGTGTTTGGGTGCAGCAACAAGCTGTTAAAGGATTGTCCACTGGCTAAATAAAGTTTAAATAATAATACTGCTAAGCCGTGGAGTGAGCTTTAAGTTTGTACTATATGAAATATAAATGATGTGGGGGAAATAACTAAAATGTCTGGAAAAAGAAAACTATTCGTGATTGCCTGAATGCTTTGTTGCAATGAATATCCCACTGTTTGTTCAGTGATTCAATTAGAAGCCTCACCTTCATAAGTCTCTCTATTTTTATCTGGATCATGGGCGATGGTTTTACCCAACAACTTCCTGTTTATGTTCATGCGGTTATCTCTGAGTCATTAGCATTCTGCTTAAAAGGGTTGAATAAACTAGGCAATCTAAATCTATGGGGTATAGCTCCAGGCCTGCTGCAGGGGCTGCCCTCTGTTGATCAGTCACCACTGGTGGGTGGTCTTTATCACGTTATAGCGTTAACGTAGTCCCTGGCTACAATGGGATTCCAGGCTCTTCCAGAAAATGGCTTATCCTATCTTCCAAAGAGGCCATCGGCCTGTGCTAAAATCACCCACTGAATAACTGATGACAGAACCGATTAAAGTTGACTTTTCTCAATCGGCGTTGACTTGTGTGAGTGAATTGATCCTGTTCTTTTATTTTGATGTCAGTTAGCATGCTAGCAGCTAACACTAACTTAGCGCAGCCTTGTTGATCCATGTTGTAAACACCCCCTGTTTATGTGTATACAGTTCGCGCGTGAGTCGCACATGCAATTCTAGAAAGACACATGTTTGCAGCTAAAACCTAACTGGATTGTAATCAACAGTAGACCTTTTATAAAACTGTAGCACAGCACAGCTTACACAGTAAATCTCTATGTGGTCTAGTCTTCTTGTGTCTGTCCCCAACATACCTGCTAAACCTACAAACCATTCGCAAGTACAAACTCGGCGGTGCCTTACAGTAAGCATGTAACATCTAACATATACAGAACTCAGTTCTTCTTCAGCATAACAGCAAATACTTACACACCTCCCTGCATCCTTCACCATAAAACATATTTGAATTTGTGTGAATATTTGGAGCTCCCTTCAGCTTGTTGTGAAGCTTCCAACAGCATCGAGCAGAGGTGGGACGAAGTCACTGTCAAGTCATTGTCAAGTCATCAATCTGCAAGTCTCAAGTCAAGTCTCAGGTCAGCTTGCAAACAACTGGTGGACATTATGACTTGAGACTTGAAGTCACCCATGTACTCAGAGGACTAACAACAGGCATATCCATGGTTGAAAAATGGTTCACATTTCACAGTGGCAACTGTGATCCAGGTTCCATAAACAGACACCAAGCCCTATGTGACTTCTTCCACTTAACAACAGTCTGAAAGCCATCATCTTTAGCGGCCATTGCTAAGCTAATGCTGACGGATGGGTTAGCTGGCCCGACACTAAGCTTACCTGGAGTACCCATAACATCTAACTTCACCGAACTAAGAAGTTACTCTCTCATGGCTCTCAAAAATGAGCCACACTTACTGCCAGCATTGCACAAGATTAATGTAGATAGTAATGTAATTTGTGCACAAGAAAATCCAAGCATGTAACCAAGCTAGTGCAAGCTAAACACTAATGAACAAGCTAACCATTCCCAAGATTCATACAAGAGTAAAATTATGAGCTAAAATTCACAGCAGTTGCACTTAAAAACTAACAGAAGTGTTAGACAGGTAAGAAAAAATAAGAGAAATGATTACAACAATGTATTAATGAGAAGAGTGTCGTTCAAGCCAGCAGTCAGTCTGTGAGAAAGTTATTTATTTCTATTCATTTATTTATTAGCTACCGATAAATTTAGTTTTTAGGCTGCTAACATATCTTTGCGGGAATAGTGAATAAACATTAACAGTTAAAAACATTTGTAAAGTCTGAAATCAAAGATTTTAGTGCCCATCTGTTACATGTTTTGTAGCAGACACACAGACATGAAAAGTAGAACTCTATCCTCTGCAGGCAGAGAAGAGCTGACGACCACAGAGAAAGAAAGAGGGAGGAGAAAAAATAAAGATAATTTCTCTTCACACTATACAGACCTACCGGTTATTTCACTGGAGTCTTGCACAGGCAGACAGTTTTGACTTAGGGTTAGAATTTTAAACAAATTGTGGACAAGTTATTTAAATTAATCACGTCTGTGGTTTTACAAAGTGAAAATATCAGCTGTATGTTTAGTTTTAAAGTAATGCACTAATTTTGAAGGTTTTAGAGTTTAGACACACGTGCCGCATTGCATTATCGGTACATTAGTTTCCTGATGTCAGTGGTTGGCTGGTCAGTATAACACACAGTCACCATTAGATGGCAGTGTTCATGGCAGTGTGAGCAGCCACACATTCGCTAAAAGTGATGGACTTAAAGCCTCAGAAACAGGCTCCCCTCAGGGCTGTGTGCTGAGTCTACACCTGTGACTGCACCCCCTCTCACTTCAGCAACAATATCATTAAGTTTGCTGATGACACTACTGTGGTGGGACTCATTTCTGGTGAGGATGAGTCCGCCTATAGAGAGGAGGTGCAGTGGTTGTCGGCCTGGTGTAGGGAGAACAATTTGATCCTCAACACCTCAAAGACAAATGAGATGGTGGTGGACTATAGGAGGAGGAAAACAGTCATCCAGCCACTGGGCATCGATGGGGACTGTGTGGAGTGGGTCTCTGAATTTCGTTTTCTGGGCGTGTATTTGAGAGACGACCTGACTTGGAGCACAAACACTATGGCTACCATCAAGAAGGCACAGCAGAGACTCTATTTCCTGAGGGTTCTCAGGAATAACCATCTGCCACAGAGACTGCTGGTGTCCTTCTATCGCTGCTCCATAGAGAGCATTTTGACCTATTGTCTGTGTGTGTGGTTTTCCAGCTGCACAGTCACAGACAGGAAAGCTCTCCAGAGGGTTGTCACCACAGCCCAGAAGATCACTGGTTGTCTCTTGCCATCATTAGAGGAACTGTATACGAGTTGTTGTCTCAGGAAGGCAAGGACTATAATCAGAGACCCCTCCCATCCTGGACACTATTTGTCTGAATTATTACCATCAGGCAGATGATACAGGGCACTTAAGGCCAGAACAAACAGACTTAAAAACAGCTTTGTGGGAAGAGCTGTTTGTGCACTGAATGCTGCTGGACCTGCCATTTTATGATTGCGATTGAGTGTTTTTTAACTAGGTTTTATTTAGAATTTTTAGGGTTATTTATTTATTTTAAATGTGCTTTGAAGCGATTGTTTTTAATTTCATTGTCATGCACAGTATTTTTTTTTCTGGTGTCATGTACAATGATAATAAATTCTATTCTATTCAAACAGAATTTTCAGTTTTCAAATGGCCTTATTACAAATGAAAAAATTACATTTTTACAAATACAGATTTATTTGTAAAACCACCACACGTTGTGTTATACCCATACCGGCCAACCACTGACGTCGAGAAACTAATGTACCCATAATGCAATGCGGCATGTGTGTCTAAACCCTAACCCTTCAAAATTAGTGCATTACTTTAAAACTAAAACATATAGCCGATATTTTCACTTTATGAAACGACAGCCGTGATGTTAATTTTAATAATTTGTCAAGCCGCTGCTCCTCCACATCGAAAGGAGTCAGCTGAGGTGGCTCGGGCATCTTTTCCGGATGCCCCCTGGATGCCTCGCTGGAGAGGTGTTCCGGAAACGTCCCACTGGGAGGAGGCCCCGGGGAAGACCCAGAGCACGCTGGAGGGACTACATCTCTCGGCTGGCTTGGGAACCCCTTGGGGTTCCCCCGGAGGAGCTGGGGGAGGTGTGTGTGGATCGGGAGGTCTGGGCGGCTTTGCTTGAGCTGCTGCCCCGCGACCCGACTCCGGATAAAGCAGAAGAAAATGGATGGATGGATGGATGGATGGATGGATGGATGGATGGATGGATGGATGGATGGATGGATGGATGGATGGATGGATGGATGGATGGATGGATGGATGGATGGATGGATGGATGGATGGATGGATGGATGGATGGATGGATGGATGCCTGTTCAAGACTCCAGTGAAATGACCATATGGTCCACCCTCAGCATCCTTCTCCCTATATACCCTGGGTCCCTCCTCTGCACATGTCCAATGGTCAATATCGTATGAAGAGAAATTAGCTCCCCCTGTCTGATCACCAGGTCTCTTTTGCTGAGAGAAGGCTGATCTGAGACAGACGCGCTGACTCGTTGTTGTGTCAGTAGCTGCCATGTACTGAAGTCAATATGGAAAGTTACCAGTTTAGCTTTTATCTGTAACTTCCGCTAAACTTTTTAGGGATTTTATTGGTTTAGCTTTATAAAAGTTAACTTTTTAGTCAGTTAGTGGATTAACAGTTATCAAAGCTAACATTTTGGCTAGCAGTGCCCACCACTACCCAGCAATGACGTGCATGCCATCCGGATGAGCCCTCTGTTGTTTAAACACAATGATCTGAAGCAGGCTGAATGCCGTGCTAATGTTGGCATCAGGGGTAAGTAAACAGCACTCATGATGGCTACGTTAGCTCCTGTGGCAGGTGGAAGGGTCAGCACTGGACAGACATGGCCTCGAGGTCTAGCAGTGGGTGTCTGTTACTCTGCTGTCCGAGCACCAGTCCTCAAGCACATAAACACAGAGTCCCTCTCCTATGCTCTTACCGCATAGTGCAGCAGATAACTGAAACGATCCTTCAAATGGTTATACCAGCAATTTCAGTTTGTACAGTGGTCAAAAGTTAAAGTTGTTCTAATTTTGATAAAAACTGATGCAAATTATTGACTGAGCTATTACGATTTATGAAAGGAACAGTTTTGACAGTGTTGAATGATTGGTCTACAAAGTAAAGGTCAAACACGGTCAACGTCCATTGGATTCTATGACACGTGACGTGTTAATTCATTAATTAAATTAAATTTATTTATTTCATTTGAATATATTTAGCACCAAATCACAACAAAGTTGTCTCTAGGTGCTTCACACAAGTAAGGTCAAACTTTACCAACCCCAAGAGCAAGAACACAGGTTGACAGTGGTAAGGAAAAACTCCCTCTGATGATTTGAGGAAGAAACCTCAAGCAGAACAGACTCAAAAAGTGTGAACCTTGTCCATGTTGGTCCACAGGATGGGAGGTATGCAGAAGAAGACACCAACTCCCATCTCTGGATGGAGCCACACCTCAAAGAGAGGAAAAAAGCAGAATCAGGCAGCAGAAAGATAACAAATACAGTATAATTTGTCAGCATTAAGCAAGAAGAAAAACAGAAGAAACCTAAGGTGATCGCCGGCCACTAGTCCTAAGCTTCACTAACAGACCCAGACTTTAGATAAAGTTGAGGCCGTGGCCCACTCTCTTTACTAATAAAATTCATTTAAAAGGGTAGAAAGTATAGTAACATACTACGCCAGTATGCTATATATATATATATATATATATATATATATATATATATATATATATATATATATATATATATACTCAACAAAAATATAAACGCAACACTTTTGGTTTTGCTCCCATTTTGTATGAGATGAACTCAAAGATCTAAAACTTTTTCCACATACACAATATCACCATTTCCCTCAAATATTGTTCACAAACCAGTCTAAATCTGTGATAGTGAGCACTTCTCCTTTGCTGAGATAATCCATCCCACCTCACAGGTGTGCCATACCAAGATGCTGATTAGACACCATGATTAGTGCACAGGTGTGCCTTAGACTGTCCACAATAAAAGGCCACTCTGAAAGGTGCAGTTTTGTTTTATTGGGGGGGATACCAGTCAGTAGCTGGTGTGACCACCATCTGCCTCATGCAGTGCAACACATCTCCTTCGCATAGAGTTGATCAGGTTGTCAATTGTGGCCTGTGGAATGTTGGTCTACTCCTCTTCAATGGCTGTGCGAAGTTGCTGGATATTGGCAGGAACTGGTACACGCTGTCGTATACGCCGGTCCAGAGCATCCCAAACATGCTCAATGGGTGACATGTCCGGTGAGTATGCCGGCCATGCAAGAACTGGGACATTTTCAGCTTCCAAGAACTGTGTACAGATCATTGCAACATGGGGCCGTGCATTATCCTGCTGCAACATGAGGTGATGTTCTTGGATGTATGGCACAACAATGGGCCTCAGGATCTCGTCACGGTATCTCTGTGCATTCAAAATGCCATTAATAAAATGCACCTGTGTTCTTCGTCCATAACAGACGCCTGCCCATACCATAACCCCACCGCCACCATGGGCCACTCGATCCACAACATTGACATCAGAAAATCGCTCACCCACACGACGCCACACATGCTGTCTGGCATCTGCCCTGAACAGTGTGAAACGGGATTCATCCGTGAAGAGAACACCTCTCCAACGTGCCAAATGCCAGCGAATGTGAGCATTTGCCCACTCAAGTCGGTTACGACGACGAACTGGAGTCAGGTCGAGACCCCGATGAGGACGACGAGCATGCAGATGAGCTTCCCTGAGACGGTTTCTGACAGTTTGTGCAGAAATTCTTTGGTTATGCAAACCGATTGTTTCAGCAGCTGTCTGAGTGGCTGGTCTCAGACGATCTTGGAGGTGAACATGCTGGATGTGGAGGTCCTGGGCTGGTGTGGTTACACGTGGTCTGCGGTTGTGAGGCTGGTTGGATGTACTGCCAAATTCTCTGAAACGCCTTTGGAGACGGCTTATGGTAGAGAAATGAACATTCAATACACGAGCAACAGCTCTGGTTGACATTCCTGCTGTCAGCATGCCAATTGCACGCTCCCTCAAATCTTGGGACATCTGTGGCATTGTGCTGTGTGATAAAACTGCACCTTTCAGAGTGGCCTTTTATTGTGGGCAGTGTAAGGCACACCTGTGCACTAATCATGGTGTCTAATCAGCATCTTGATATGGCACACCTGTGAGGTGGGATGGATCTTCTCAGCAAAGGAGAAGTGCTCGCTATCACAGATTTAGACTGGTTTGTGAACAATATTTGAGGGAAATGGTGATATTGTGTATGTGGAAAAAGTTTTAGATCTTTTAGTTCATCTTATACAAAATGGGAGCAAAACCAAAAGTGTTGCGTTTATATTTTTGTTGAGTGTAGTTGCCTTCATGTTCTGGGGATAATTTGGGGTGGGGTTTAAATACTTGACAAATTTAGCCTCTTTAGGACCCAAAAAGGAGACTCATGCTAGAAAAAGAGGATGTACAGTAGTGTTCAGAATAATAGTAGTGCTATGTGACTAAAAATATTAATCCAGGTTTTGAGTATATTTCTTATTGTTACATGGGAAACAAGGTACCAGTAGATTCAGTAGATTCTCACAAATCCAACAAGACCAAGCATTCATGATATGCACACTCTTAAGGCTATGAAATTGGGCTATTAGTAAAAAAAAAAAGTAGAAAAGGGGGTGTTCACAATAATAGTAGTGTGGCATTCAGTCAGTGAGTTCATCAATTTTGTGGAACAAACAGGTGTGAATCAGGTGTCCCCGATGTAAGGATGAAGCCAGCACCTGTTGAACATGCTTTTCTCTTTGAAAGCCTGAGGAAAATGGGACATTCAAGACATTGTTCAGAAGAACAGTGTAGTTTGATTAAAAAGTTGATTGGAGAGGGGAAAACTTATACGCAGGTGCAGAAAATTATAGGCTGTTCATCTACAATGATCTCCAATGCTTTAAAATGGACAAAAAAAAACAGAGACGTGTGGAAGAAAACAGAAAACAACCATCAAAATGGATAGAAGAATAACCAGAATGGCAAAGGCTCACCCATTGATCAGCTCCAGGATGACCAAAGACAGTCTGGAGTTACCTGTAAGTGCTGTGACAGTTAGAAGACGCCTGTGTGAAGCTAATTTATTTGCAAGAATCCCCCGCAAAGTCCCTCTGTTAAATAAAAGACATGTGCAGAAGAGGTTACAATTTGCCAAAGAACACATCAACTGGCCTAAAGAGAAATGGAGGAATATTTTGTGGACTGATGAGAGTAAAATTGTTCTTTTTGGGTCCAAGGGCCGCAGACAGTTTGTGAGATGACCCCCAAACTCTGAATTCCAGCCACAGTTCACAGTGAAGACAGTGAAGCATGGTGGTGCAAGCATCATGATATGGGCACATTTCTCCTACTATGGTGTTGGGCCTATATATCGCATACCAGGTATCATGGATCAGTTTGGATATGTCAAAATACTTGAAGAGGTCATGTTGCCTTATGCTGAAGAGGACATGCCCTTGAAATGGGTGTTTCAACAAGACAATGACCCCAAGCACACTAGTAAACCAGCAAAATCTTGGTTCCAAACCAACAAAATTAATGCCTTGCAGATGTGAAGAAATCATGAAAAACTGTGGTTATACAACTAAATACTAGTTTAGTGATTCACAGGATTGATAAAAAAAAGCAGTTTGAACATAATAGTTTTGAGTTTGTAGCTTCAACAGCAGATGCTACTATTATTGTGAACACCCCCTTTTCTACTTTTTTTTACTAATAGCCCAATTTCATAGCCTTAAGAGTGTGCATATCATGAATGCTTGGTCTTGTTGGATTTGTGAGAATCTACTGAATCTATTGGTACCTTGTTTCCCATGTAACAATAAGAAATATACTCAAAACCTGGATTAATCTTTTTAGTCACATAGCACTACTATTATTCTGAACACCACTGTATTGTAACCCTAATTTTCTAAACTACAAGATAAATGAAGTCATATTTTTTGTCCATTTCTCCTGTTCTCTCCCCATCTGTCCATCTGTGCCTCCCTTGTAAATCACAACCATATAGCATCAAAATGAAAACATCCATTATTGGTGGGTGACATCAGATATGATGATGGTTGGTTAGATGGAGAGAGGGCAGTTGTTTGTTTGTTTGTTTTTTATGGTAGTACACATCAGTTGATGGGGTGATTTATTTAGGAAAAAGCAATGCTGTAAAAGCAATGATGACATCAGGAGAAAAAAGACACAGCAGATAGAGACGATAAGGAGACAGGATAGGGGGATAGAATTACACAGCTCAGGATTATCTGCACTGCTCACCTGCTTTATAGATGAGCCATTCTCTGACAGACTGGAGGGTTGCTTTTTTGTTTTTTAATCAGTTTATGCTACAGTAACCCCAGACCAAAATACCACTTTTTAAAAAACAGGTGTGCAATGTACATACTTACATTTACGGACAGATCAGTTTTTTTCTCTTTGAGTCAGATGTTCATTTCCTATCCTGTATGGAATTTTGCTAAATGCTGCAGTTCAGCAGAATTGAAGTTAAAACCTTCACCTTGAAGTGTCATGGGGTCACATCTTGTGTGAGCTATTGAGAAGCTTAATGGTCCCATAAAAAACAGCCAGGAATACACACAAAGAGACTGTGGATTGTTTTAAAAGAAGATTTCACACTATCACTCAGTACTTTCACAACAACAAACAAAATGGTACCTGGCAGTATCTGTCTTCATCTGTCACACACAAACTGATTTTCCAGATTATTCTTCTTTTTTTGGCTGCTCCTGTTAGGGGGAGGCACAACAGATCAGTCGTTTCCATCTCACCCTGTCCTCTGTATCTTCCTCTGTCACACCAACCACCTGCATGTCCTCCCTCAACACATCCATAAACCTCCTCTTTGGTCTCCCTCTTCTCCTCCTGCCTGGTGGCTCCATCCTCAGCATCCTTCTCCCTATATACCCTGGGTCCCTCCTCTGCACATGTCCAAACCATCTCAATCTCGCCTCTCTGACTTTGTCTCCAAACCGTCCCACCTGAGCTGTCCATCTGATATGTTCATTCCTAATTCTGTCCACCCTTGTCATGCCCAAAGAGAATCGCAACACCTCCAGCTCTGCCTCCTGTCTTTTTGTTAGTGGCACCGTCTCTAAGACGTACAACATAGCCGGTCTCACTACTGTCTTGTAAACATTCCCCTTCTTTCTTGCAGATATTGTTCTATTATAAATCACTCTTGCCAAGTTCTTGTTTTATTATTTTTCATTATTATCATAATAGGAGAATGTCGAGTTTTCTTTTAATTGATATCATGTTTGCTGAATATACGAGGTCTGTGAGAAAAATAACGTACCTTTTTATTGTTTTCAAAAACTACATGGATTTGAATCACGTGCGATTACATCAGCCAACCTTGAACCCTCGTGCGCATGCGTGAGTTTTGTCACGCCTGTCGGTTACATCATTCGCCTGTGGGCAGGCTTTGAGTGAGGAGTGGTCCACCCCCCTCGTCGGAATTCCTTTGTCTGACTTCTTCCTGAGAGACTGGCGCTTTGCTTTATCAAAATTTTTTCAGAACCTGTGAGGCAGATCCAAGTGGACACCATTCGAGAAATTCAGCTGGTTTTCGGTGAAAATTTTAATGGCTGATGAGAGATTATGGAGTGTTACTGTCGCTTTAAGGACTTCCCATGGAGCGGGACGTCGCGCCACGCTCTGAGGCGCTATCATCAGCCTGTTTTGAGCTGAAAACCTCCAAATTTAAGCCTCTGTTGACCCAGGACGTCGTGAGAGAACAGAGAAGTTTCAGAAGAGCTCGGGATCAGCAGTTTATCCGGACATTCCACTGTTAAAGGAGATTTTGTAATGAAAGGCGTGCGGACGGATTGGCGTGTCGGCAGGCAGCCGGCGTGGCGCGCCGCCACAGGAAAAACACCTCCGTGTTGATAACCATTTGTAAAAACCAGGCGGCTTTTGATGGCTTTCAGTAGAGTGAGTATCTGAGAAATTGTTTAACAGCTGGACATGTTCCAACTTGTCCTTAAGGCTTCCAACGGAGGTGTTTTTCCTGTGGCAGCGCGCCATGCCGGCTGCCTGCCAACACGCCAATCCGTCCGCACGTTTCATTACAAAATCTCCTTTAACAGTGGAATGTCCGGATAAACTGCTGATCCCGAGCTCTTCTGAAACTTCTCTGTTCTCTCACAACGTCCTGGGTCAACAGAGGCTTAAATTTGGAGGTTTTCAGCTCGAAACAGGCTGACGACAGCGCCTCAGGGCGCGGCGCGACATCCTGCTCCGTGGGAAGTCCTTAAAGCAACAGTAACACTCCATAATCTCTCATCAGCCGTTAAAATTTTCACCGAAAACCAGCTGAATTTCTCGAATGGTGTCCACTTGGATCTGCCTCACAGGTTCTGAAAAAATTTTGATAAAGCAAAGCGCCAGTCTCTCAGGAAGTTGTTAGACAAAGGGATTCCGATGGGAGGGGTGGACCACTCCTCACTCAAAGCCTGCCCACAGTCGAATGACGCAACCGACAGGCGTGAAAAAAGTCTCGCATGCCCACGAGGGTTCACGCTTGGCTGATGTAATCGCACGTGATTCAAATCCATATACACTCAACAAAAATATAAACGCAACACTTTTGGTTTTGCTCCCATTTTGTATGAGATGAACTCAAAGATCTAAAACTTTTTCCACATACACAATATCACCATTTCCCTCAAATATTGTTCACAAACCAGTCTAAATCTGTGATAGTGAGCACTTCTCCTTTGCTGAGATAATCCATCCCACCTCACAGGTGTGTCATATCAAGATGCTGATTAGACACCATGATTAGTGCACAGATGTGCCTTAGACTGTCCACAATAAAAGCCACTCTGAAAGGTGCAGTTTTGTTTTATTGGGGAGGGATACCAGTCAGTATCTGGTGTGACCACCATTTGCCTCATGCAGTGCAACACACATCTCCTTCGCATAGAGTTGATCAGGTTTTCAGTTGTGGCCTGTGGAATGTTGGTCCACTCCTCTTCAATGGCTGTGCGAAGTTGCTGGATATTGGCAGGAACTGGTACATGCTGTCGTATACGCCGGTCCAGAGCATCCCAAACATGCTCAATGGGTGACATGTCCGGTGAGTATGCCGGCCATGCAAGAACTGGGACATTTTCAGCTTCCAAGAATTGTGAACAGATCCTTGCAACATGGGACCGTGCATTATCCTGCTGCAACATGAGGTGTTGTTCTTGGAGGTATGGCACAACAATGGGCCTGAGGATCTCGTCACGGTATCTCTGTGCATTCAAAATGCCATCAATAAAATGCACCTGTGTTCTTCGTCCATAACAGACGCCTGCCCATACCATAACCCCACCGCCACCATGGGCCACTCGATCCACAACATTGACATCAGAAAACCGCTCACCCACACGACGCCACACACGCTGTCTGCCATCTGCCCTGAACAGTGTGAACCGGGATTCATCCATGAAGAGAACACCTCTCCAACGTGCCAAACGCCAGCAAATGTGAGCATTTGCCCACTCAAGTCGGTTACGATGACGAACTGGAGTCAGGTCGCGACCCTGATGAGGACAACGAGCATGCAGATGAGCTTCCCTGAGACGGTTTCTGACAGTTTGTGCAGAAATTCTTTGGTTATGCAAACCGACATGCTGGATGTGGAGGTCGTGGGCTGGTGTGGTTACACGTGGTCTGCGGTTGTGAGGCTGGTTGGATGTACTGCCAGATTCTCTGAAACGCCTTTGGAGACGGCTTATGGCAGAGAAATGAACATTCAATACACGAGCAACAGCTCTGGTTGACATTCCTGCTGTCAGCATGCCAATTGCACGCTCCCTCCAATCTTGTGACATCTGTGGCATTGTGCTGTGTGATAAAACTGCACCTTTCAGAGTGGCCTTTTATTGTGGGCAGTCTAAGGCACACCTGTGCACTAATCATGGTGTCTAATCAGCATCTTGATATGGCACACCTGTGAGGTGGGATGGATTATCTCAGCAAAGGAGAAGTGCTCACTATCACAGATTTAGACTGGTTTGTGAACAATATTTGAGGGAAATGGTGATATTGTGTATGTGGAAAAACTTTTAGATCTTTGAGTTCATCTCATACAAAATGGGAGCAAAACCAAAAGTGTTGCGTTTATATTTTTGTTGAGTGTAGTTTTTGAAAAAAATAAAAAGGTCCGATACTTTTCTCACAGACCTCGTATATTATGCTATCTTTACATTTAAATGTGACCACTTAATGCTGAGGGTTTTTCATATGAAAAGACAAAAGACCACTCTCCCCCATTTGAGAAAAATATGTTTGTCTTGGCCAACCTTGGTGTAGATAAGTCCAGCAGCAGTATTGGAGATGTGGGGAGGGTTATGACTGTGAAATTATTGCTAAGCTACTGTTGCTGTATATGTTATGAGGTTTTACTAATGTGCGTAACATTAGGATTTTACAGCAGGCCATGGAGCAGGTGAAATACCAACCCCTAGAGCAAGCACACAGGCGACAGTGGTAAGGAAAAACTCCCTCTGATGATTTGAGGAAGAAACCTCAAGCAGGCCCGACTCAAAGGGATGACCCTCTGATTGGGCCATGCTGCCGACACAGTTGACAAAACAAATTCAGGTTTTTACAAATTGTAACATTTTTTTTAAGTTGGTTCAAACGTTCTCTTTTTTCACTGTAGCTCATTGCTCAGCAAGACCTTGTTTCCTCTCCTGCTCAGCCCTCTGTGCACCTCTTTCTGAGAGCAAGGTGTCAGGCTTCACAGTCCTCTGCACACTGCTCCCATGTGTTGACATTGATGCTACATATTTTCATGTCCATCTTGCAGACATCCTTGACTTGCAGGAGTGGTCGACCAGCCAAACGAGTGCCCTGTGCCAGCTCATTGTACAGAAGATCTTTAGGAATATAGCCCAGATCCATTCTCCTGACGTGGCCAAGCCAACAAAGGCGCCTTTCACCAAGAATGGTGTACATGCTGCTCATGTTGGCATGTTCCAAGACCTCTGTGTTGGGCACCTTGTCCTGCCATCTGATGTGCAGAATTTGTCTAAGGCACCTCAGATGGTAGCTGTTGAGCTTTTTCTCATGTCTGGCGTAGGTGGTCCATGCCTTGCTCTCACAGAGGAGTATGCTGAGCACACAGGTCAGGTAGACACGCAGTTTTGTCTTCTCAGTGAGGCTAGAGTTGTTCCAGACTCTGTGGCTTAGTCTTGCCATAACTGCTGCTGCCTTTGCAATCCTACTGTTTATCTCTGCATCAATAGAGAATGAGTTAGAGATGGTTGACCCAAGGTATGTATAGTGGTCCACGACTTCCAGGCTGTAATCATCAATGCCAATGTTAGAGGGAGCAGCTGTGCCATGCACCATGATGTTTTATTCTTCACACTGATGGTCAGTCCAAACTTCTTGCAGGTGTGAGAGAGGAAGACTAACAAGCTGCTGCAGACTGTCTTTGGATTGTGATGTCAAGGCTGCATCATTGGCAAAGAACATCTCACGGATGAGTACCTCCACAGTCTTGGTCTTGGTGTGAAGTCGGATGATGTTGAAGAGTTTGCTGTCAGCCCAGGTGTGAATGTGGACTCCCTTGCTGCAGTCCTTCAAGGCATACTGGAGGAGCATGGAGAATAAGATACGGAAGAGCATCGGTACAAGGACACGGCCCTGTTTCACCCCACCGCTAAATGGGAAGGCCTCTAATGTTGCGGCACTGAAGCAAACTGTACTGTGCATGTTCTCATGGAACGAAGAGACCACTGCAAGGAGTTTTGGGGGACAGCCAATCTTCTGCAGGAGCCTGAAGAGTCCACTTTGACTGATCAAATTGAAAGCCTTGGTCAGGTCGATGAAGGCGATGTAGAGTGGTATTTCCTGCTTTTGACATGTCTCCTGCAGCTGGCACATTGAAAAGATCATGTCCACGGTAGACCTCCCAGCTCAAAAGCCACACTGGGACTCTGGATAAACACGCGAGGCCAAGGTCTGTAGATGCACTATGGCAACACGGGCGAAGGCCTTCCTAACAGTGCAGTTGCAGTTGCTTCTGTCTCCTTTATTCTTACACAAGATGATGATGACCGCATCTCGCATGTCCTGGGGAATGTCTCCATGTTCCCAGCAGAGGCAGAAAATATTGTGCAGGTATTTTAGCAGCACAGGTTTTCCACTCTTTAAGAGTTCTAATGGGATTCCATCACTCCCTGGGGCCTTCCCACTAGCAAGGCAGTCAATGGCTTTTCTAAGCTCTTCCATGGTTGGTGGTGAGTCCAGCTCTTCCATGACCAGCAGATCTGGGATGTGCTTGAGGGCTGTGACTGTGACAGTGTTCTGGGTTGCGTACACCTCGAGACAGTACTCAACCCAGGGCAGACTTGGAGGTAGATGGGCTTGATGCCCTCATACATGTCTCTTGCATCCCCACTGTCGGCAGCTGTCTGTATACTGCTGCAGAGATTCAGCCAGTATGAGTTGGCACAGTGCCGGGCAGTTTGCTGGGCTTTTTTCTTGGCAGCTTTGAGGGCTTCTAATGTGCTGGGACTGGGCATCGGATTGTAGGCCAGGAGGGCTCTCCTCTTGGCCTCAGTCACAGGTTCCATTTCCTCCTCTTCACTTCTCCACCACACTCTTCATTACTTTGGGCAGTTGCCCCCAAGTATCTACAACCCCAATTCCAATGAAGTTGGGATGTTGTGTAAAATGTAAATAAAAACAGAATACAATGATTTTCAAATCCTCTTCAACCTATATTCAGTTGAATACACCACAAAGACAAGATATTTAATGTTCAAACTGATAAACTTTATTGTTTTTGTGCAAATACCCACCCGGAAACTGAACATTCTTTGAATGTTCATTGAACATTTGCAAGCATGGCATGAACATTGGATGAACATCATATGAACAAAGAATGACAGGTAATGTTTGCATGCAAACATTCAATGAACATTATACAGACATTCACAAATGTTCACAAACATATGAACAGTTGAACCCGAACATTAAATGAACATTTGTAGAATGTTCGAATGCTAACATTACCTGTCCTCATTCTTTGCTCATATGATGTTCGTGCAATGTTCCTGCTCAATATATCTACAATTTTGTGATTTTTCCTATTGAGAACTAAAAATGACATAAAACAAACTTTATAAATGTTTTAAAATTCAACAGGTTTTATTCAAATAGTAACTTGCAATGTATTCATGGAATTCACATATAAAATCAATAATGCAGAAACTTTTGAAATCACTTACAGATTTAGTGATGAAATTCATTTTTACAGAATTAAACATCATACTCAAAAATAAAAAAGCACATAAAATGAAAAATTTAACTTTACAAAAGATTTCTTACATGGCACACCACCGACACTACTCCAAAAGATGTTCAGACAAAATAAGAATAAATCTTCGAGAAATAATAATGAAACGTAAAAAACATTCATCTATTGATCTACAACCAACTACACATTTTCGGAGCAAAAATAAATTCAGCTTACATCTACATACAGTTAATAATACTTATAATACTATATTTAAGAGCAAAACTGTGGACAGTTTTAAAACAAACATTACTCAAAGTTCCTGAGAAAATTCCTATGAAAAAATATTAATATAAAGTTTTTAATCACAGATTTGAAGACTCAGTATGACAGATACGACAATGCAACTTGCTGAACACATTTTTAAGAGCGAAACTCAAACACATTACAATCAATAAATTTCCGACAATATAATTGAACACAATGTTTAAAGCAAAATTGAACAGTTTTAACACAAACATTACAATAAAATTTCCTGAGGAAATTCATATAGTAAAAAAAATATACAAAAATAATAAAAAAATATTAATTTAATGTTTGATCACCAGAGAAAAAGTTTCTCCGGAAGTACAATTAAATTTTATTAAAAATATTCCATGTACAATGCAAATTAAATGCTGCTGCTAATCTGCTCATAAGCTTTGATATTATGAAATATAAAGACAATGCTAAAATACCCTCAGCCGTATGAGGATTGTCTTCTTAATAATTACTTAACTGGTATCCCAGTGCAAAGTGTGTGTGTGTGTGTATATATATATATATATATATATATATATGCCCTTTATTGTGTTATCTGTGTATCTCTAATATATTCGCCTCTGTATGTTTATATTGGTCGTGTAGGATAAACTCAATGATTTTTAATGGCATCCAAAGGAGATCATGCATGTGCACATGCATGAGCTTCTGAAAATTGTGGAAGTTACCATCGACTGCAGGATGTGTGTGCACACTGATGTCTGCGAGATGTCTTGTGTTATCAGGTTGTGAAAATAGCGTTTTCCGTTTTCGAAGTGTTTTACAGTAGCTTTTACATAATATGATAGACATGTTAGATTTACACGGAAATTAATCTGTTTTGGAGCGGATTCTGCCATGTTGCATTAGCAGCCAGAGAGAGACCAGATGTCATTGTGCCTCTCTAATGTGACTGGGTGTCACCCCCCCCCAAAAAAGAGATTTGCAAGATTGTTAGTTTCTCAAACCTGTAATCTGGGTCAGGAAGAAGTTCAGGATGGTCCCGTCTATACTTCTTGTGCTTGGATAGGACATCTTTGGATTATGGCACAATTGTAGAAATGATGGTAGTACTGTCCATTGATGTGATATTTATTGCAGCCTCCATAACAACTCTGTAAATTTGTGGCACGTCCCTGGCAAGGCTGCCTTTGACGGTTCCTGACTTGCCCTGACTGCTAAAGCACTGCCAAAGATAAACAGCAGCCGTAGCGTACAAGCAGCCCCTGACAATGCTCATTACCGTATTCTTCCCTTGTTCCATTCCAGGGGTGTATGCAGTCAAGGCATTGATTAGGGCATTCCTCTGGTGCCTAGTTCACTTGTACTCGCCATCAAGTCTGTCATTAGCACTCTTGAGCTACAAGTTGAACATTTCCATTGTTAGTCATAAGCAATTATATATATTTTACTGTTCAGATACTTGCCTCTACTGGTGGTTGGCTCTCACTGCGGTATTGTATCACTTCCTGTTCCGGAGCACAGCTGTGTTTTTCTGTATCTGTTAGCTGTTTAATCTGCGCAGTTAGATTGATCTAGTTATCTAGATTACGATTTGTTTCCCAGTGTAATCTTTACGTGCCTTAACTAAAGCACTCCTTCTGCTGAATCACCTCTAAATTATTTACACATTATTCACTTTGCGTGTTTTTAGGAATCCGCTAGCTTAGCGTAGCTACTAGCTCTTAGCCGATTTAGCATGGCGGCTTCTCCTGTCTCTCCCGCACTTTTCTGCTCTGGGTGTGAAATGTTTCGTTATTCCTCGGCCTCCTTTAGCAGTAACGGTACTTGTAATAAGTGTAGCTTATTCGTAGCTTTGGAGGCCAGGCTGGGCGAATTGGAGACTCGGCTCCGCACCGTGGCAAATTCTACAGCTAGCCAGGCCCCTGTAGTCGGTGCGGACCAAGGTAGCTTAGCCGCCGTTAGTTACCCTCTGGCAGATCCCGAGCAGCCGGGAAAGCAGGCTGACTGGGTGACTGTGAGGAGGAAGCGTAGCCCTAAACAGAAGCCCCGTGTACACCGCCAACCCTTTCACATCTCTAACCGTTTTTCCCCACTCGACGACACACCCGCCGAGGATCAAACTCTGGTTATTGGCGACTCTGTTTTGCGAAATGTGAAGTTAGCGACACCAGCAACCATAGTCAATTGTCTTCCGGGGGCCAGAGCAGGCGACATTGAAGGAAATTTGAAACTGCTGGCTAAGGCTAAGCGTAAATTTGGTAAGATTGTAATTCACGTCGGCAGTAATGACACCCGGTTACGCCAATCGGAGGTCACTAAAATTAACATTAAATCGGTGTGTAACTTTGCAAAAACAATGTCGGACTCTGTAGTTTTCTCTGGGCCCCTCCCCAATCGGACCGGGAGTGACATGTTTAGCCGCATGTTCTCCTTGAATTGCTGGCTGTCTGAGTGGTGTCCAAAAAATGAGGTGGGCTTCATAGATAATTGGCAAAGCTTCTGGAGAAAACCTGGTCTTGTTAGGAGAGACGGCATCCATCCCACTTTGGATGGAGCAGCTCTCATTTCTAGAAATCTGGCCAATTTTCTTAAATCCTCCAAACCGTGACTATCCAGGGTTGGGACCAGGAAGCAGAGTTGTAGTCTTACACACCTCTCTGCAGCTTCTCTCCCCCTGCCATCCCCTCATTACCCCATCCCCGTAGAGACGGTGCCTGCTCCCAGACTACCAATAACCAGCAAAAATCTATTTAAGCATAAAAATTCAAAAAGAAAAAATAATATAGCACCTTCAACTGCACCACAGACTAAAACGGTTAAATGTGGTCTATTAAACATTAGGTCTCTCTCTTCTAAGTCCCTGTTGGTAAATGATATAATAATTGATCAACATATTGATTTATTCTGCCTTACAGAAACCTGGTTACAGCAGGATGAATATGTTAGTTTAAAGGAGTCAACACCCCCGAGTCACACTAACTGTCAGAATGCTCGTAGCACGGGCCGAGGCGGAGGATTAGCAGCAATCTTCCATTCCAGCTTATTAATTAATCAAAAACCCAGACAGAGCTTTAATTCATTTGAAAGCTTGACTCTTAGTCTTGTCCATCCAAATTGGAAGTCCCAAAAACCAGTTTTATTTGTTATTATCTATCGTCCACCTGGTCGTTACTGTGAGTTTCTCTGTGAATTTTCAGACCTTTCAGTCTGACTTAGTGCTTAGCTCAGATAAGATAATTATAGTGGGCGATTTTAACATCCACACAGATGCTGAGAATGACAGCCTCAACACTGCATTTAATCTATTATTAGACTCTATTGGCTTTGCTCAAAAAGTAAATGAGTCCACCCACCACTTTAATCATATCTTAGATCTTGTTCTGACTTATGGTATGGAAATAGAAGACTTAACAGTATTCCCTGAAAACTCCCTTCTGTCTGATTATTTCTTAATAACATTTACATTTACTCTGATGGACTACCCAGCAGTGGGGAATAAGTTTCATTACACTAGAAGTCTTTCAGAAAGCGCTGTAACTAGGTTTAAGGATATGATTCCTTCTTTATGTTCTCTAATGCCATATACCAACACAGTGCAGAGTAGCTACCTAAACTCTGTAAGTGAGATAGAGTATCTCGTCAATAGTTTTACATCCTCATTGAAGACAACTTTGGATGCTGTAGCTCCTCTAAAAAAGAGAGCTTTAAATCAGAAGTGCCTGACTCCGTGGTATAACTCACAAACTCGTAGCTTAAAGCAGATAACCCGTAAGTTGGAGAGGAAATGGCATCTCACTAATTTAGAAGATCTTCACTTAGCCTGGAAAAAGAGTCTGTTGCTCTATAAAAAAAGCCCTCCGTAAAGCTAGGACATCTTTCTACTCATCACTAATTGAAGAAAATAAGAACAACCCCAGGTTTCTTTTCAGCACTGTAGCCAGGCTGACAAAGAGTCAGAGCTCTATTGAGCTGAGTATTCCATTAACTTTAACTAGTAATGACTTCATGACTTTCTTTGCTAACAAAATTTTAACTATTAGAGAAAAAATTACTCATAACCATCCCAAAGACGTATCGTTATCTTTGGCTGCTTTCAGTGATGCCGGTATTTGGTTAGACTCTTTCTCTCCGATTGTTCTGTCTGAGTTATTTTCATTAGTTACTTCATCCAAACCATCAATATGTTTATTAGACCCCATTCCTACCAGGCTGCTCAAGGAAGCCCTACCATTATTTAATGCTTCGATCTTAAATATGATCAATCTATCTTTGTTAGTTGGCTATGTACCACAGGCTTTTAAGGTGGCAGTAATTAAACCATTACTTAAAAAGCCATCACTTGACCCAGCTATCTTAGCTAATTATAGGCCAATCTCCAACCTTCCTTTTCTCTCAAAAATTCTTGAAAGGGTAGTTGTAAAACAGCTAACTGATCATCTGCAGAGGAATGGTCTATTTGAAGAGTTTCAGTCAGGTTTTAGAATTCATCATAGTACAGAAACAGCATTAGTGAAGGTTACAAATGATCTTCTTATGGCCTCGGACAGTGGACTCATCTCTGTGCTTGTTCTGTTAGACCTCAGTGCTGCTTTTGATACTGTTGACCATAAAATTTTATTACAGAGATTAGAGCATGCCATAGGTATTAAAGGCACTGCGCTGCGGTGGTTTGAATCATATTTGTCTAATAGATTACAATTTGTTCATGTAAATGGGGAATCTTCTTCACAGACTAAGGTTAATTATGGAGTTCCACAAGGTTCTGTGCTAGGACCAATTTTATTCACTTTATACATGCTTCCCTTAGGCAGTATTATTAGACGGTATTGCTTAAATTTTCATTGTTACGCAGATGATACCCAGCTTTATCTATCCATGAAGCCAGAGGACACACACCAATTAGCTAAACTGCAGGATTGTCTTACAGACATAAAGACATGGATGACCTCTAATTTCCTGCTTTTAAACTCAGATAAAACTGAAGTTATTGCACTTGGCCCCACAAATCTTAGAAACATGGTGTCTAACCAGATCCTTACTCTGGATGGCATTACCCTGACCTCTAGTAATACTGTGAGAAATCTTGGAGTCATTTTTGATCAGGATATGTCATTCAAAGCGCATATTAAACAAATATGTAGGACTGCTTTTTTGCATTTATGCAATATCTCTAAAATCAGAAAGGTCTTGTCTCAGAGTGATGCTGAAAAAATAATTCATGCATTTATTTCCTCTAGGCTGGACTATTGTAATTCATTATTATCAGGTTGTCCTAAAAGTTCCCTAAAAAGCCTTCAGTTAATTCAAAATGCTGCAGCTAGAGTACTGACGGGGACTAGAAGGAGAGAGCATATCTCACCCATATTGGCCTCTCTTCATTGGCTTCCTGTTAATTCTAGAATCGAATTTAAAATTCTTCTTCTTACTTATAAGGTTTTGAATAATCAGGTCCCATCTTATCTTAGGGACCTCGTAGTACCATATCACCCCAATAGAGCGCTTCGCTCTCAGACTGCAGGCTTACTTGTAGTTCCTAGGGTTTGTAAGAGTAGAATGGGAGGCAGAGCCTTCAGCGTTCAGGCTCCTCTCCCGTGGAACCAGCTCCCAATTCAGATCAGGGAGACAGACACCCTCTCTACTTTTAAGATTAGGCTTAAAACTTTCCTTTTTGCTAAAGCTTATAGTTAGGGCTGGATCAGGTGACCCTGAACCATCCCTTAGTTATGCTGTTATAGACGTAGACTGCTGGGGGGTTCCCATGATGCACTGTTTCTTTCTCTTTTTGCTCTGTATGCACCACTCTGCATTTAATCATTAGTGATCGATCTCTGCTCCCCTCCACAGCATGTCTTTTTCCTGGTTCTCTCCCTCAGCCCCAACCAGTCCCAGCAGAAGACTGCCCCTCCCTGAGCCTGGTTCAGCTGGAGGTTTCTTCCTGTTCAAAGGGAGTTTTTCCTTTCCACTGTAGCCAAGTGCTTGCTCACAGGGGGTCGTTTTGACCGTTGGGGTTTTACATAATTATTGTATGGCCTTGCCTTACAATATAAAGTGCCTTGGGGCAACTGTTTGTTGTGATTTGGCGCTATATAAAAAAATTGATTGATTGATTGTATAATTTGAGCGGCATGGTCATAACTGGTATTCAACTCAACTCCTTATTGGACAGGCCGTATATTTTTAACAAGCTGTTTATTTGCTTGCAGAATTTTTTCTCAGGTTAGTTATCAGCGAGGCATACCACACAGGTGAAAGCAGGTCAGACAAAAATGATTAATCCTCTGTACCCACCCACCGCCATTTGTGTAAAGGGCCTTCCACACCGCATGCTTTGGAAGTGTCAGAGGCATCACAAATCGGTCTAAAAAGCATTATTTTCAATGAAACGTAGCTTTTTACAGGCATTAGAAGTGTAGCGTCAAAAGCTGAGCTAAACAGATGATTATTTGTAGATCACCCTGTGTGCATTTACAAATATTGAGAAATTTAACCCCATAGAATGAGGGCTGTATTTTACATTCTCAACTCAAAAGTCAGTGTAATAAAACAAAAGTTGGCAGTTTATTCAAGTGTCTTTATTTGAATGCATGTTTTTTTGTTTTCATCATTAAGTTTTAATGCAAAAATAGTTCTATACATTAGACCTATATTCTTATTTTGGGCATGATCCAAATATGTACTTGATCGGTATCGGCATATCAAAATTTCAGTGATCGGTGATCGGCCTAAAAAATCCTGATCGGTGCACCTCTAGTCCAAACATGGAAGACTCGTGGCAGAAACCACTGATCTCTACAAAACAGAAACGTGTCACAGGACTGCTCATTTATACAGAGCAGTTTTCTGAAGAAAAATCCTTGCAAATGTTTAACCCAAAAATTAATTTGATTGTGAAATCAAATTGCTATATTAAAGCTTTTTCTTGGTTCATCGAAACACATACAACATGGCGATCATTCAGCTTTCCTCTGGAAAAAAATCAGAGTGAAAATCTAGGCCCCCCCTGCTGCATGCGTCGCGTCAGGGCGTAGGGAGGTGGTGACACAACGTGACTGACAACACATTGGGAGTTGTTGCCTGACGCGTATAAAGCATGCAATGTGAAAGGCCCTTTAGTTACTAGTTTCCATAAATACAGCATGTTTATAATACACTGTGTAAAAAAAAAAAAAAAGGCAAAACTTTATTGAAGTGAAGAGGATCTAACAAACAGAAAACACATTAACTCACTTCTTTGAGCAACTTTACTGGAAGCCCCATTACTTCCAGGCACTGCTTGTAACTGGTTCAAGCACACACTGCTGGTTTAGAGCTGGCCAACCTTCGGAGAATCGTGTCAGCTGCAACGTCCACATTGTTCTCTCTCCTGGTATGTCTGGGAACCGACACTTTCAGGGATAGTCCAAGGATGCAGTGCATCAACTTTGTCATTCAGCTGTTCGATACTGTGAATGATGTCATTCTGCTTTTCCTGGAACACAAAATATATATAGATCCACGTTACAACCTTAATACAGAAGTTCCCACTTTTTTATTAAATCCTATGCTTCACAAATGATTAAATCAAATCAGTTTTATTTATATAGTGCCAAATCACAACAAACAGTTGCCCCAAGGCGCTCTACGTATATTGCAAGGCCATACAATAATTACGGAAAAACCCCAACGGTCAAAACGACCCCCTGTGAGCAAGCACTTGGCGACAGTGGGAAGAAAAAAACTCCCTTTTAACAGGAAGAAACCTCCAGCAGAACCAGGCTCAGGGAGGGGCAGTCTTCTGCTGGGACTGGTTGGGGCTGAGGGAGAGAACCAGGAAAAAGACATGCTGTGGAGGGGAGCAGAGATCAATCACTAATGATTAAATGCAGAGTGGTGCATACAGAGCAAAAAGAAAAAGAAACACTCAGTGCATCATGGGAACCCCCCAGCAGTCTAAGTCTATAGCAGCATAACTAAGGGATGGTTCAGGGTCACCTGATCCAGCCCTAACTATAAGCTTTAGCAAAAAGGAACGTTTTAAGCCTAATCTTAAAAGTAGAGAGGGTGTCTGTCTCCCTGATCTGAATTGGGAGCTGGTTCCACAGGAGAGGAGCCTGAAAGCTGAAGGCTCTGCCTCCCATTCTGCTCTTACAAACCCTAGGAACTACAAGTAAGCCTGCAGTCTGAGAGCGAAGCGCTCTATGAGGTCCCTAAGATAAGATGGGACCTGATTATTCAAAACCTTATAAGTAAGAAGAAGAATTTAAAATTCTATTCTAGAATTAACAGGAAGCCAATGCTGTTGACCTTTCATCATGAGCACGGACAAATCTGTGAATGAACTGAGTGATGAAAGTGAGCTATGGAAGAAAAAAAAAAAAACTTGAAAGATCTTGAAAATGCCCTGGCGGGGTCTGGTGGTTGTCCCCCAGAAAAATGTGAAATCTCAAATGCATTCTGGTGCTTACTCAGGTCTATTCCAAAAGAATCTCCAAAAATTAATTTTTTTGTTGGCACAGGTCAGTTTTTCCACCCCAGATAAGGTGGTAAACCTCAGTAGTACAGCATAGAAGTCCTTCTGTTTCAAGTGTATGGTACCATAGACAGTATGCACACACTATGCAAATGAAACATTATGCAAGGGACACAGAATTTTTTTATATAAGAAATTCTGAAACTTTATATCAGCAATAAATAAATATGTTTATTGAGTAACAGGGCCTGTAAATTATTTCTTTAAGGAAGGAAAGTTAGCATATACAACTTCATTACTGACAGATTTTACTCTATTTTCAAATTATATCCCAAATAGAACAGAGTATTTCTTGCCAGAAATGTTTGAATATTTTGCTTGCTGAACATGAATTTTAGAATCTATTGGCACAAGACACTATACAATCTTATTTAACCATTATAGTACAAACCTCGGGATAATCGGGCTGATGTGAATCAACTGCAGGCAAACACTCAACCCACTGATCAGATGGAGGATTCACTGATTCAACAACTCTTATGGCAGCCAGCGTGGTTGCTGTTGGGGGAGAAACAAGTAATAATCCAAAAATATTATCACAAGCTTATCTTCATAAAGTCTCTTTCTGGGCACTGACATTACTTAAATTTCAAATGTGTCAACACCTAATAAAAGAGAGTATATATTTTACTCATGTTTTAGTCAAAATATTAATTAGGCCTGTGCCTCTCTGTGGCTAACGTTAGCTCCATGCTATTCAAAAATGTGTTGGTTTGGTTCCCATTAATCTATGGCTGGCATAATCAAGCTTCAAGCAAGTTTTATTATTTCTGGCTAAAACACAAACTTTTATTTGCTAAAACAGAACAGAGTTGAGTGCTGTAACTGTAAGTCTTCTTCTTCTGCTCTGTTAAACAGCGGGTTTTAACCCAACTCGGTGCACTACTGCCACCAACTGGTTCGTGAGCAGCACTGCAAGCAACTGTGAAGCAGCAAGCATATTGTTAACAAAATAATTTAATAGTAAATAGATATATGTACACAAACTACTTTAAATAAAATGAATTCATTTGAATTGTATCCTCTGATAATGTTGGTCAAACCTGTTTTAAAATAAAGCACTATAGTGTTTCAGACGTTCTAACCCAATTATTACAGTAGTTTTGTGAGACAGCATTTCTCTGAGCTGATAAACCTGCTCTGACTTTACCTTTAACCACGAAGGAACCAAACACTTGTGCTACAAATTTGTTAACTTAATTGGCAATACTTGAATGTATAATGTGATTACAGGAAATTATACACAATGATCACTGATGCTTTTTTATTTATTTATTTATTTACCAGAATGAGTATGTTGCATTTTACATACAGAAATGATTGTATCCAGGTGTTACAAATATATTGTGTACAATGTACATGTTTTACCCTGGATAATTATAATATCATGCCTCACTGCAAACATGAATTAAGCAGCTGATATTAAAGGAATCAGAAAGCAAGAAATATGTTGTAACAATTATGTGGTAACAATTTCCACCAAACACTGTTCGACTGTGACATGAAGTCATCCTCAAATGAGGCCTGAGTGAAACACTAAACCCTGGACAAATGTTCATTCTGGAAATGTGAAATCGAGTTGATTTCTGCCACTGTAACATGTGTGACTGTTATATTCATCTCATGTTCAAACATGTTTGTTTAAAAACATGTTTGAACTGCAAGTTGTGAAGTGACCAGTAAAAAATATTATTTGTCTGTGAGCTGTTTTATTTAAATATCAATGTTTCCTGCTCATGCATGTTGAAAACATTATTTTGTAAATCAATTTTTAATAACTTTAATGTATTTTTCCTTATTTACAAAAATGCTAAAGATAGGCTTTTTTTTTTAATTTGGCAAAATGTATGTAACTCAGCTCTGTGGGACGTCTGGATAATAAACTGCCATTGCAATCTGTTTCCATAAAAAACATTTTTGGTAGCTGACAATCAGTCTGTAGTGATGTAAATTATTTTGCAAAAATTAATATTCCAATTAACAGAGTGCATGTTTATGCAAGTTGCACCAAAACATGTTTCGGAGTTAGCTCTGTCAGTTTATTACAGTAATCTGGAAATTATACAGTATATTCAGTAGGCCTGAATAAATCATAAATCAACAAATTCTTGGTTACCATGGTAACTAGAGTGCTTAAATTATTTCCTATTGTTCATTCTACCTATGTTTGCACACATAATTTAAATGGAGTCCAACATTAACTTTCTGTATGCCATAAATGATATTTAATGTTTTCCTATAATGTGAAATTTTACATATATATATATATATATATATATATATATATATATACACACACACACACACACGTTTATTTAGAGGCAAGCTTTACACATACAACATGAACATTATGTGAATGTTGAACATTAAGCATACATTCTATCAACATTTGATTGATTTTTGCAAATGTTTGCTTACATGTTTGTCTAATGTTTGCTTCCATGCAAACATTAGACAAACATCACAAACATTACATGAATGTTCGCAAACTTGCTGAACAGTAAACAAACATTCTATGAACGTTTGTTTGATGTTTGCAAATGTTCGCTTCCGGGTGGGTATTTGCTCATTTTGAAATGGATGCCTGCAACACGTTTCAAAAAGCTGGGACAGTGGTATATTTACCACTGTGTTACATCACCTTTCCTTCTAACAACATGAATAATACCACACTCGTTTTGCACTTATAAGATTACAATACAGTGCCCTACAAAAGTATTGAAACACTTTGTATTTCACACATTTCCATGACCCGACCTCGGATGAAGCGGAAGAAAATGGATGGACGGATAATTTGTTTATGACATTACAAATACAAGACATACAAAAATATAAAAAATAAAAAAAATCTAAAATTATTTTCCTTAAACTCAAACTAAAAGCAAATCTCTACAACTTGAATGCTACACTCTGGTATAATACTTGTAAATAACATTGAGTTTTATTGCCAATTTTCTTCAGAAAAGACAGGGGATGGATACATGAACATTTCCAAGACACTGAATATGTCTTGGACTTTATTTACACCAGTGATGAAGAAAAATGAAATTTTCTTTCACCAAAACTTCAAGTCTAGGCTTTCATCTCAGATGTACTTTCTGGCAGAATAGTAATAATAACAAAAAAATAAATAAAGTAATAATAAGAAAATGGTTCCAACAAAACGCTTATTGAGTGCTGTTGGAAGGAAAGGTGATGTAACACAGTGGGAAACATACCACTGTCCCAGCTTTTTTGAAACGTGTTGCAGGCATCCATTTCAAAAGGAGCAAATATTTGCACAAAAACAATAAAGTTTATCAGTTTGAACATTAAATATCTTGCCTTTGTGCTGTATTCAATTAAATATAGGTTGAAGACTGACTGACAGACTGCCCCTCCCTGAGCCTGGTTCTGCTGGAGGTTTCTTCGTGTTAAAAGGGAGTTTTTCCTTCCCACTGTAGCCAAGTGCTTGCTCACAGGGGGTCGTTTTGACCGTTGGGGTTTTACATAATTATTGTATGGCCTTGCCTTACAATATAAAGCGCCTTGGGGCAACTGTTTGTTGTGATTTGGCGCTATATAAAAAAATTGATTGATTGATTGATTGATTGATTGAAGAGGATTTGCAAATCTTATTCTGCTTTTATTTACATTTTACACAACATCCCCACTTCATTTGAATTGGGGTTGTAAACTAATCTACTTTCACCACTTCTACTCCTTGTAACTGCACTATTCTACTGAGCTCCCTCTCATTCACACACGTACTCGGTCTTGCTCCAACTGACTTTCATTGCCCTTCTCTCCAAAGCATATCTCCACCTTTCCATACGAGACTCAACCTGTTCTCTACTCTCATTGCAGATCACAATGTCATCTGCAAATATTATAGTCCATGGAGACTCCTGTCTGATCTCATCAGTCAACCTGTCCATCACCACTGCAAACAAGAAAGGTCTTAGAGCTGATCCTTGGTGTAATCCCACCTCCACTTTGAATGAGTCTGTCATTCCTACTGCACATCTCACCGCTGTCACACTATTCTTGTACATGTCCTACACAACTCTCACATACTTCTCTGCCACTCCAAACTTCATCATGTAATACCACAACTCTTCTCTTAAGCTTTCTCTAAATCCACAAACACACAATGTAACTCTTTCTGGTCTTCTCTATCCTTCTCCATCAGTATTCTCAGAGCAAACTTTGCATGCATAATGCTCTTTCTCAGCATGAAACCATATTGCTGCTCCCAGATCTTTACCTGTTATCTAAGCCTAGCTTCTACTAGTCTTTCCCATAAGGTCATGCTGTGGCCATTCAACTTTATGCCTCTGTCGTTCCTGCAGCTCTGCATATCACATTTGTACTTAAAAATAGGAACCAGCACACTTTGTCTCCACTCTTCAGGCATCCTCTCACTTTCCAAGATTTTATTAAACTGGTTAGAAACTCCACTACCATGTCTCCAAGGCATTTCCATGCATCCATGGGAGTGTCATCTGGGCCAACTGCTTTTCCACTGTTCGTCCTTTTCATGGCTGCACCACTTCAACCTTAGTTATCCCTTGTACTTCCTGATTTACTCAATTCAATTCACACATCACAACTACGTTGCCTCAAGGCGCTTCACACAAGTAAGGTCTAACCTTACCAACCCCCAGAGCAAGGACACAGGTGACAGTGGTAAGGAAAAACTCCACATCACCCGGCCTTTTCAATTTTCGATTTTGATTCAATTTCTCATGACAGAGTCACCTCAAGGTGCTTCACACAACACACAATTCATAGGAGTACAAAATGAATAAAATCAACACAGTAAAAGAGTAAAAACAGCAGAATGAAAAAGAATAAAAATCAAATATAAAAACATAATAAATTAACGATAAGACAGTCTGAAAAAGTGGGTCTTCAGTCTTGATTTAAAAGTCTCCACCATGTCGGACTGGCTTATAGATGCAGGTAGATCGTTCCAGAGAGCATGGCCACAGTAAGAGAAAGTGCTATACCCCACAGACCTTTTATTCACCCTTGAAACACACAGCGGTCCTACGCCTTGCAAACACCATACATAGGGCTTGACCAAGTCTGCCAGGTAGGAAGCCAGTCCATGAACAATTTTCTAGACCAGCAACAGGACTTTAAAATCTGATCTGGCAGAAACAGGAAGCCAATGAAGGGATGCCAGAATGGGTGTAATGTGGTAATGTAATGTAATGTGGTCAAACTTTCTGCTTTGTGTCAAAAGTCTGGCAGCAGCATTCTTCACTAATTGAAGACAGCTGATGCTGGACTGCGGCCGACCAGAAAATAAAATATTGCAATAATCCAATCTAGAAGAGATAAATGCATGGATCAGGGTCTCAGCATCAGCCATAGACAGGATGGGACGAATCTCCGCTATATTTGGCAGATGGGAAAAGGCAGTCCTCATAATGTGGAGGTCAAAGGACAATGTAGGATCAAAAAGTACCCCAAGATTCCTCACTTTGTCCATATGCTGTATAACACATGAACTCAAACTAAGCGCCATCTGGTCAAATTGATGCTGATATCTGGCTGGACCAAGAGCCATCACTTCAGTCTTATCAGAGTTTAAGAGAAGGAAGTTACTAGACAACCAGCTTCTCACTGATACAACGCAATCTTCTCAGGATTTTATGTGGATAAGATTACCAGCAGTTATTGGCATGTACAATTGAGTATCATCAGCATAGCAATGAAAGGCAATCCCAAAATGCTGCAGAATATGCCCAAGGGGCACTATATAAAGGGAGAAATGCAAGGGGCCTAGAACAGACCCCTGTGGAACCCCAAATTTCATGTCACCAAGGCCAGAGGTAGTGTTATTATACAAATCAAATCAAATCAATTTTATTTATATAGCGCCAAATCACAACAAACAGTTGCCCCAAGGCACTTTATAGTCTGCAGTCTGAGAGCGAAGTGCTCTATTGGGGTGATATGGTACTATGAGGTCCCTAACATAAGATGGGACCTGATTATTCAAAACCTTATAAGTAAGAAGAAGAATTTTAAATTCTATTCTAGAATTAACAGGAAGCCAGTGAAGAGAGGCCAATATGGGTGTATACACAACACAATGACAATGACTGGACAGGTATGATGTCAACCAAGCAAGCACTTCCGGTAATCCCAAAATAGTTCTCCAGCCTATCAAGTAAAACACGATGATCCATGGTATCAAACGCAGCACTAAGATCTAAAACCACCAAAACCATAGTGGTATCTAAATCCATAGTGCACAGAAAATCATTCACTACTCTGGTAACAGCTGTCTCTGTGGAGTGATGTATTCTAAAAGCAGAATGCACTGGCTCAAAAAGATCATTTTCAATATGACAGATTTGATATCAACCTATAATTATTCAATATACCAGGATCAAGACCAGATTTCTTAAGCAATGGTTTAATCACTGCAGATTTAAAACACCTAGGAACAGATCCAGAGGTTAGTGAAAGATTAATAATTTCCAGCACAGTCGGACCAAGAGTGGCCATAGGTCCTTAAACAGTTTTGTTGGTGTAGGATCAAATAAGCAGGTTTTGAATTTTGTAGACGTCACGAGTTTCATCAGGACATCTAGTGAAATAGTATCAAATTCTGTAAGTCTAGGTATCATAGCAGGGTGCAATAGTTGAGCCAAGGCATGCTGAGATGCTCAATCTAATGTCTTCTACTTTCTTCTCAAAATAATCCAAGAAGTCCTGAGCTACAAACGGAGAGTGACTAACAGGTGGCTGTCCATGGATAAGAAATGCTACCGTGTCAAACAAAAATTTTGAGCTGTGCTTGTTTTCATTGATTAAGTCAGAATAGCAGGACCGCTTTGTCGTCAACAGTGCATGCTTATACTCTGTAATAGCATCATGCCACGCAAGGTGGAACACTTAATTCACAGCTATGCCATTTCCGTTCCTAATCAAATCAAATCAAATGTCCATCCATCCATCCATCCATCCATTTTCTTCCACTTTATCCGGAGTCGGGTCGCGGGGGCAGCAGCTCAAGCAAAGCCGCCCAGACCTCCCGATCCACACACACCTCCCCCAGCTCCTCTGGGGGAACCCCAAGGTGTTCCCAAGCCAGCCGAGAGATGTAGTCCCTCCAGCGTGTCCTGGGTCTTCCCCGGGGCCTCCTCCCAGTGGGACGTGCCCGGAACACCTCTCTAGCGAGGCGTCCAGGGGGCATCCGGAAAAGATGCCCGAGCCACCTCAACTGACTCCTTTCGACGTGGAGGAGCAGTGGCTCGACTCCGAGCTCCTCTCAAGTGACCGAGCTCCTCACCCTATCTCTAAGGGAGCGCCCAGCCATCCTGCGGAGGAACATCTCGGCCGCTTGTACTCACGATCTTGTTCTTTCGGTCATGAGCCAAATCAAATGTATTAATTTATATAGCACCAAATCAGGACAAGTCACCCCAAGGTGCTTCACAAACATCATTTAAAAGGCAGAATGAAATGAAATAAAGATTAAAAACACAATAAAAAATTAAAACATAAATGAATAAAATAAATAAAAGGAATAAAATAAGTTCCAAAACTCTGGCCTTCTGCCTGAGGTCCCGCAAGTAACCATTTTCTTTCTCTCATTTTCTTCATTCATCAGCTCCTCAAAATATTCCCTCCACCTTCTCAACACACTCTCCATGCTTGTCAGCACATTACCATGTGCATCTTTTATCACCCTAACCTGTTGCACATCCTTTCCAGCTCTGTCCCTTTGTCTGGCCAATTGGCAAGGTTGGGTAGGATTACTTTGAAATGTAATCAGATTACAAGTAATCCAAATGTATGTATATACATACATGTAATCCACATGTATTCTTTCAAAGTAATCCTACCCAACCTTGCCAATCGGTACAAGTTCTTTTGTCCTTCCTTACTATTCAACTTCTTGTACAGCTCCCTAAATGCCTTTTCCTTAGCTTTTTCCACTTCTTTTTTTCACCTTACACTGCATCTCCTTGTACTCCTGTCTACGTTCTTCAGCTCTCCGAGTATCCCTATTCTTTTTTGCCAACCTCTTTCTCCTTATGCTTTCCTGGACATCTTAATTCTAGTACCAAGTCTCCTGGTCTTCCTTCCACTTTTCAGAAGCCGCACCCAGTACCTTCCTAGCTGTCTCTCTCACCACATCTGCAGTTCTTTTCCAGTTGTCCAAAGCTGCTTCCCCTCCATCCAGTGCCTGTCTCACCTGCTCACTGAATTTCACACAACAGTCTTCCTCCTTCAGCTTCCACCATCAGATCCTTTGTCGAGTTCTCACTCTCTTCTTCTTTACTTCTAAAGTCATCCGACAGACCACCATCCTATGCTGTCTGGCTACACTCTCTCCTGCCACCACCTTACAATCTCTAATTTCACTTAGCTTGCCTCTCCGACAAAGATTGTAGTCCACCTGGGTGCACCTTCCTCCACTCTTATGTGTCACCCTGTGCTACTCCTATTTCTTAAAGTAGGTGTTCATCACAGCCATTTCCATCCTTAGCGCAAAATCAACTTCCATCTGCCCTTCCACATCCCTGTCCTTGATACCATATCTAGTAGTGTAGTAGTAGAAGTGGAAATCAGACCAGACAGAACCAGGTGGCTGAAGAGGATCTGATGGAACCAGGAATGCTGAGGACACAGAGAAAACTGAGTTAGTACAAACCAAAACTGAAAACAACAGAGAGTTCAGGAACATAAATGAGGCCAGGATACCCTGCAGGTTAAACTGAGCCTCCGGAGTCTGACAGAATGAAGAGGCGTGGTATTTACAGTGAGGAAAATAAATATTTGAACACCCTCCGGTTTTGCAAGTTCTCCCACTTAGACATCATGGAGGCGTCTGAAATTTTCATCCTGGATGCATGTCCACTGTGAGAGACATAATGTTGTGAAAGTGTAGTGACACGGACCCACAACAGGGGGCGCAAATGAACGGACAATAGAAGGAGTCAAATTTGAACACTTTACTGTTGTGAATGCCACAACCATACACAGCAGATTATAGAATGATACAAAGTCAATGGATAAAGGTGTCGTGTGGGCAGGCTCGACGATAGGAGACGTCCGTCTAAAGAAGAACCGGAACCACACGATTTCCTCCGCCACCGAACCCGAAGGATACTGGAGCCACCAGGTCCCGAGTCCCCCAGGTGGCCACCGTCTCCGCGTGTCAGATCTGGTACTGCTGGTGAAGAGCAAAGACAGTCAAGTGTGGGTGTGTGTACACCCAGTAACAACAACGGTGGGAATTCCACCTCCACCTCAAATCACACACTCGTGCAGCTCCTGTTTCAGCACTTATCTGGAAAGAGTGAGAGGCGAAGACGTCGGCACTCTCACAAACCACCAATCAGCGGACAAGGCTCCACAGGAAAGTGGCTGCAAAAAGAGTTCAGACTAAGATACAGTTTAGTTTATGGCTGAGAATATTACCTCCTTAGAAGAACGATATCTCGGTGACGTGGTGGAGGTGTCATTCTGCTTTTATCCGAGATGAAGTGCAGATGATCGGTGACAGCTGTCACAGTTGATGAGTGACAGCTGTCACCTCGGCTGTTCCTGTGAGGCGGCAGCGCCCTCTCGTGCCTGAAGCCCGCACTTCAGGCAGGGTGCCCTCTGGTGGTGGGCCAGCAGTACCTCCTCTTCTGGCGGCCCACACAACAGGACCCCCCCCTCAACGGGCGCCCCCTGGCACCCGACCGGGCTTGTCCGGGTGGCGACGGTAGAAATCGGCCAGGAGGGCCGGGTCCAGGATGAAGCTCCTCTTCACCCAGGAGCGTTCTTCGGGTCCATACCCCTCCCAGTCCACCAAATACTGGAAACCCTGGCCCATTTGACGGACGTCCAGGAGCCGGCGCACCGTCCAAGCTGGCTCCCCGTCGATGATACGGGCAGGAGGCGGCGTCGGACCGGGTGTACAGAGGGGTGAGGTGTGATGTGGCTTCAATCTGGACACGTGAAAGACTGGATGGATCCGCAGTGAGGTTGGACGTTGAAGCCTCACTGCGGCGGGACTGAGGACCTTGAGGATCTTGAAGGGCCCTATGTACCGGTCCTTCAGTTTAGGGGAATCCACCTGGAGGGGAATGTCCCTTGTGGATAGCCACACCTCCTGCCCGGGCCGATATGCGGGGGCCGGGGATCGTCGACGGTCTGCATGGGTCTTTGCCCTCGTCCGGGCCCTCAACAAGGCCGAACAGGCGGTGCGCCACACCCGACGGCATCTCCGCAGGTGGGCCTGGACTGAAGGTACACCGACCTCTCCCTCCACCACAGGAAACAAAGGGGGCTGATACCCCAGACACACCTCGAACGGGGAGAGGCCGGTGGCAGAGGACACTTGGCTGTTATGCGCATACTCGATCCAGGCCAGGTGTTCACTCCAAGCCGTTGGGTGTGCGGATGTAGTACATCGCAGGGCCTGCTCCAGCTCTTGGTTAGCCCGTTCAGCCTGTCCATTGGTCTGAGGGTGATACCCAGACGAGAGGCTCACGGTGGCCCCCAGCTCCCGGCAGAAACTTCTCCAAACCTGCGAGGAAAACTGGGGACCACGATCTGAGACGATGTCTGTTGGTATCCCATGCAGACGTACGACATGGTGGACCAGGAGATCCGCTGTCTCCTGGGCTGACGGGAGCTTCGGGAGGGCCACGAAGTGGGCCGCCTTGGAGAACCGGTCCACTATCGTGGTGGTGTGCCCCCGGGACGGTGGGAGGCCCGTGACGAAATCCAGACCGATGTGGGACCAGGGGCGATGAGGCACAGGAAGTGGTTGAAGGAGTCCCTGTGCCTTTTGGTGGTCCGCCTTGCCCCTGGCACAGGTGGTGCAGGCCTGGATGTAAGCCTGGATGTCAGCCTCCAGGGACGCCCACCAGAAACCAGGGCTGCCGTCCTGGACTTCTGTCATGGGTCCAAGTTCTCCTGCCACCCAGGGGTGCGCAGGACTGTGGCAGTGGTCCGGCAGCGCTTCTGGTCCGGATCCCTGTTCCGGGATCCGGGCTTCATGCCAGGGCCTCCCGGACGGTCTTCTCCACATCCCAGGTAAGGGTGGCCACGATAGTGGACTCCGGTATGATGGGTTCTGGTGGATCCGACAGCTCAGTTTTGACTTCATTTTCATGCACCCGGGACAAGGCATCCGACCTCTGGTTCTTGGTCCCGGGGCGGTAGGTGATTCGGAAGTCAAAATGACCGAAGAACAGTGACCAGCGGGCTTGCCTGGGGTTCAGCCGCCTGGCGGTCCTGATATACTCCAGGTTCCGGTGGTCAGTGAAAACCGTGAATGGCACCGACGCTCCCTCCAACAGGTGTCTCCACTCCTCAAGAGCCTCTTTCACCGCTAGGAGTTCTCGATTGCCCACATCATAGTTCCGTTCTGCAGGGGTCAACCTGCGGGAGAAATAGGCACACGGGTGAAGAACCTTATCGGTCTCTCCGCTCTGGGATAGCACGGCTGCTATCCCTGAGTCAGAGGCGTCCACTTCAACCACAAACTGGCGACTGGGATCGGGCTGCACCAAGACGGGTGCAGTCGAGAACCGCTGTTGCAACTCCTTGAACGCGGCATCTCACCGATCCGACCAGGTGAAGGGGACTTTTGGAGAGGTCAGGGCTGTCAGGGGGCTAACTACCTGACTGTACCCCTTAATGAACCTCCTGTAAAAATTTGCGAAGCCGAGGAACTGTTGCAGCTTCCTACGGCTCGTAGGTTGGGGCCAGTCTCTCACCGCCGTGACCTTGGCCGGATCCGGGGCGACGGAGTTGGAGGAGATTATGAACCCCAGGAAGGACAAAGAGGTGCGGTGGAACTCACACTTCTCGCCCTTCACAAACAGCCGGTTCTCCAACAACCGCTGCAGGACCTGACGTACATGCCGTACATGAGTCTCAGGGTCCGGAGAAAAAATGAGTATATCGTCCAGATATACGAAGACGAATTGGTGCAGGAAGTCCCGCAAGACGTCATTTACCAAAGCTTGGAACGTCGTGGGGGTGTTAGTGAGGCCGAACGGCATGACCAGGTACTCAAAATGACCTAACGGGGTATTAAATGCCGTCTTCCACTCGTCTCCCTTCCGGACCCGAACTAGGTGATATGCGTTCCTAAGATCCAGTTTCGTGAATATTTTGGCTCCATGCAGGGGCGTGAACACCGAATCCAACAAAGGCAACGGGTATCGGTTGCGAACCGTGATCTCGTTCAGCCCCCGATAATCAATGCATGGACGAAGACCGCCATCTTTCTTGCCCACAAAAAAGAAACCTGCTCCCATCGGGGAGATAGAGTTCCGGATCAGCCCGGCAGCTAAGGAGTCCCGGATGTAGGTCTCCATCGATTCGCGCTCAGGTCGTGAGAGGTTGTACAGCCTGCTGGATGGGAACTCAACGCCTGGAATCAAATCGATGGCGCAATCGTACGGACGGTGCGGGGGAAGGGTGAGTGCCCGATCCTTCCTGAAAACGTCAGCAAGATCGTGGTACTCAACCGGCACCGCCGACAGATTGGGAGGGACTTTGACCTGCTCCTTAGCCTGGGAACCGGGAGGGACCGAGGATCCTAAACATACCCGATGGCAGGTCTCGCTCCACTGTACCACCACCCTGGATGGCCAATCAATCCGGGGATTGTGTTTTAACATCCATGGGAACCCCAGAATCACACGGGAGGTAGAGGGAGTCACAAAAAACTCTATTTCCTCCCGATGATTCCCTGACACCACCAGAGTTACTGGTAGTGTCCTGTGTGTGATTAAAGGGAGTAGGGTGCCATCTAGTGCTCGCACCTGCAATGGCGAAGGCAGCGCCACCAGAGGGAGCCCTACCTCCCTGGCCCATCTGCTATCCAGCAGATTCCCTTCTGACCCTGTGTCTACCAGTGCTGGGGCCTGAAGGGTTAAATCCCCGCTAAGGATTGTAACTGGGAGTTGTGCGGAAATATGTGTGTGTCCCACGTGAATTTCTTGGCCCACCCTAAGCCCAGTTTCTAGGGGCGGGCGTTGGTGTTTAACCGTTCGGGGCAGTCTCTCAATTGGTGCTCAATTGAGCCGCAAACAAAACACACCCCACGGGGAAGCCTCCTCTGTCTACTCCTCTGTGGTCTGAATGTGGCCCTGCTCGTGTCCATAGCTTCGTCAGCAGGGGGAGCTGTAGTCACACGGGGCGTAGAGGCCATGGAGCGTGGGAAGGGCGGACCTTTTTCGGACCCGGAAGGAAGAGGGACGGTGCATGCCCGGCCACGCCCTTCGTCTCGTTCCCGACGGCGTTCCTCCAACCGATTGTCTAACCGTATAACAAGGTCGATAAGCCCATCTAATTCCCGCGGTTTGTCCTTGGCCACCAGGTGCTCCTTCAGGACCGACGACAGTCCGTTTACGAAGGCGGCACGGAGCGCAGCGTTATTCCAGCCGGACCTCGCAGCCGCAATGCGGAAGTCGACTGCATAAGCAACTGCGCTCCGGCGTCCCTGTTTCATTGACAGCAGCACAGTTGAAGCGGTCTCTCCCCTGTTAGGGTGATCAAACACGGTTTTGAACTCCCTCACAAACCCAGTGTACGTATGAAGGAGCCATGAATTCTGCTTCCAAAGCACCGTAGCCAAAGCGCGTGCCTCTCCTCGAAGCAAATTAATCACATAAGCTACTTTACTAGCATCAGACGCGTACATGACGGGACGTTGTGCAAAGACGAGCAAACACTGCATGAGAAAGTCCGCGCACGTCTCCACACAACCTCCGTATGGCTCTGGGGGGCTTATGTATGCTTCAGGGGATGGTGGGAGGGGTTGTTGAATGACCACTGGAACTTTTATATCCTGCACAGGGTCGGCAGGAGGAGGAGCTGTGGCAGCGCCCTGAGCGCTTGCTGCCACCTGTGCGGAGAGAGCCTCCACCCTGCGGTTCAGGAGGATGTTTTGCTCGGTCATCTGATCCAACCGAGCCGTAAAGGCAGTGAGGATGTGCTGCAGCTCACCAATCACGCCTCCTGCAGACGCCTGTGCACCCTGCTCTCCCATTGGCCGTTCAATCGCTGGGTGATGCCCCTCGGAGTCCATGACGCTGGCCGAGATATCCTGTTGTGAAAGTGTAGTGACACGGACCCACAACAGGGGGCGCAAATGAACGGACAATAGAAGGAGTCAAATTTGAACACTTTACTGTTGTGAATGCCACAACCATACACAGCAGATTATAGAATGATACAAAGTCAATGGATAAAGGTGTCATGTGGGCATGCTCGACGATAGGAGACGTCCGTCTAAAGAAGAACCGGAACCACACGATTTCCTCCGCCACCGAACCCGCAGGATACTGGAGCTGCCAGGTCCCGAGTCCCCCAGGTGGCCACCGTCTCCGCGTGTCAGATCTGGTACTGCTGGCAAAGAGCAAAGACAGTCAAGTGTGGGTGTGTGTACACCCAGTAACAACAACACTCACACACTCGCGCAGCTCCTGTTTCAGCACTTATCTGGAAAGAGTGAGAGGCAAAGACGTCGGCACTCTCACAAACCACCAATCAGCGGACAAGGCTCCACAGGAAAGCGGCTGCAAAAAGAGTTCAGACTAAGATACAGTTTAGTTTATGGCTGAGAATATTACCTCCTTAGAAGAACGATATCTCGGCGACGTGGTGGAGGTGTCATCCTGCTTTTATCCGGGATGAAGTGCAGCTGATCGGTGACAGCTGTCACAGTTGATGAGTGACAGCTGTCACCTCGGCTGTTCCTGTGAGGCGGCAGCGCCCTCTCGTGCCTGAAGCCCGCACTTCAGGCAGGGCGCCCTCTGGTGGTGGGCCAGCAGTACTTCCTCTTCTGGCGGCCCACACAACACATAATCTAAAAAAAAATAAATAAATAAAAAAAAAAAATCCGGAAATCACAATGTATGATTTTTTAAATAAATTATTTGTATGTTACTGCTGCAAATAAGTATTTGAACACCTGTGAAAATCAATGTTAATATTTGGTACAGTAGCCTTTGTTTGCAATTAGAGGTCAAACGTTTCCTGTAGTTTTTCACCAGGTTTTCACACACTGCAGCAGGGATTTTGGTCCACTTCATACAGATCTTCTTTAGATCTTTCAGGTTTGGAGTTTCAGCTCCCTCCAAAGATTTTCTATTGAGTTCAGGTCTGGAGACTGGCCAGGCCACTCCAGGACCTTGAAATGCTTCTTACAGAGCCCCTCCTTAGTTGCCCTGGCTGTGTGTTTGGGGTCATTGTCATACTGGAAGACCCAGCCATGACCCATCTTCAATGCTCTTACTGAGGGAAGGAGGTTGTTTGCCAAAATCTCACAATACATGACCCCATCCATCCTCCCTTCAATACGGTGCAGTCGTCCTGTCCCCTTTGCAGAAGAGCACCCCCAGAGTATGATGTTTCCACCCCCATGCTTCACGGTTGCGATGGTTTTCTTGGGGTTGTTCTCATCCTCTAAACATGGTAAGTGGAGTTGATTCCAAAAAGCTCTATTCTGGTCTCATCTGACCACATGACCTTCTCCCATGCCTCCTCTGGATCATCCAGATGGTCACTGGTGAACTTCAAACGGGCCTGGACATGTGCTGGCTTGAGCAGGGGGACCTTGCCGCCCTGCAGGATTTTAAACCATGACAGCATCATGTGTTACTAATGTAATCTTTGTGACTGTCATTGACCAGGTCCTCCTGTGTAGTTCTGAGCTTTCTCAGAATCATCCTTACACCACAAAGTGAGATCTTGCATGGAATCCCAGACCAAGGGAGATTGACAGTCATCTTGTGTTTCTTCCACTTTCTAATAAATAATCATAACAGTTGTTGTCTTCTACCAAGCTGCTTGCCTGTTGTCCTGTAGTCCATCCCAGCCTTGTGCAGGTCTACAGTTTTGTCCCTGGTGTCCTTAGACAGCTCTTTGGTCTTGGCTATGGTGGACAGGTTGGAGTGTGATTGATTGAGTGTGTGAACAGGTGTCTTTTATACAGGTAACAAGTTCAAACAGGTGCAATTAATACAGGTAAAGAGTGCAGAATAAGAGGGCTTCTTAAAGAAAAATTAACAGGTCTGCCTGAGCCAGAATTCTTGCTGGTTGGTAGGTGTTCAAATACTTATTTGCAGCAGTAACATACAAATAAATTTTTAAAAAAATCATACATTGTGATTTCCTGATTTTTTTTTTTTTTTTTTTTTTTTAGATTATGTCTCTCACATTGGACATGCACCTAAGATGAAAATTTCAGACCCCTCCATGATTTCTAAGTGGGAGAACTTGCAAAACCACAGGGTGTTCAAATACTTATTTTCCTCACTGTATCCAGGTGATGATGAGTGTGAACAGTTCAATCCAATCAGCACCAACTGTATGTTCCAGATGACACAGGAAGGGAGGGGGAGTGAGGCAGATAACAGCAGACAGAGGCAAACAAAGGCAGCAAAACAACAACTTGAACCCACCGCCTATGCTCCTGCTCTTACTTCCCTTCCACTTGGTCTCTTGCACACACAATATGTCTACCTTTCTCCTCTCCATCATGTCAGTCAGTTCTCTTCCTTTTCCACTCATACTGCCAATATTGAAAGTGGAATGGAAATTCGATTTGTTATCTGCATTTTTTAATTTTGTGCTTTTTACACCAGATGCCCTTCCTGATGCAACCCTCCTCATTTTTTGAACTTAGGACTGGCATTCAGAATATACTGGCTGCACACCCCATGTGGCAGAGTTTTCCCTGTTCAGCTTTTCCTGATTAATTTTTATAAAATCCCCATGTCTGTATATATATCACTCTAGGATAATTCACAGCTACCTCACACCATTACTGTAGAGCAGGTAGCTCAGTGAATAAGGAACAGGGCTGCTGATATGTTGAGCTTTGCTTGAACCCTAGACATGCCATCTGTCTGTGTCCTTGGATAAGTCACTTCATTTCCATTGTCTCAGTCTACTCAGATGTAAATGAGTGGCCATGGTTGGAGAAGTAACCTTAGTTGGACTCGTGTCTCATTAATTTTCTTGAGGTGTAAACACTGGGGATGTCCTGAAGAGATTTTTATTATTATTATTATTATTATTATTATTATTATTATTATTATTATTACCTGAATCATTAAATGTGGCCATCGGGTATTGCAAAAACTTTGCATCCAACCGTCCATCAGTCTGTCTGTGTTCGGCATAAATCCATTACTACAACCCCTGGCAAAAATTATGGAATCACCGGCCTCGGAGGATGTTCATTCAGTTGTTTAATTTTGTAGAAAAAAAGCAGATCACAGACATGACACAAAACTAAAGTCATTTCAAATGGCAACTTTCTGGCTTTAAGAAACACTATAAGAAATCAAGAAAAAAATATTATGGCAGTCAGTAACGGTTACTTTTTTAGACCAAGCAGAGGAAAAAAATATGGAATCACTCAATTCTGAGGAAAGAATTATGGAATCACCCTGTAAATTTTCATCCTCAAAACTAACACCTGCATCAAATCACATCTGCTTGTTGACATTGACCCTGTGCCATGACATTGACCCTACGTGTCTTCTTGCAAGGAATGTTTTCGCAGTTTTTGCTCTATTGCAAGATGCATTATCATCTTGAAAAATGATTTCATCATCCCCAAACATCCTTTCAATTGTCCAAAATATCAACGTAAACTTGTGCATTTATTGATGATGTAATGACAGCCATCTCCCCAGTGCCTTTACCTGACATGCAGCCCCATATCATCAATGACTGTGGAAATTTACATGTTCTCTTCAGGCAGTCATCTTTATAAATCTCATTGGAACGGCACCATACAAAAGTTCCAGCATCATCACCTTGCCCAATTCATCACTGAATATGACTTTCATCCAGTCATCCACAGTCCACGATTGCTTTTCCGTAGCCCATTGTAACCTTGTTTTTTTTCTGTTTAGGTGTTAATGATGGCTTTTGTTTAGCTTTTCTGTATGTAAATCCCATTTCCATTAGGCGGTTTCTTACAGTTCGGTCACAGACGTTGACTCCAGTTTCCTCCCATTCGTTCCTCATTTGTTTTGTTGTGCATTTTTCGATTTTTGAGACATATTGCTTTAAGTTTTCTGTCTTGACGCTTTGATGCCTTCCTTGGTCTACCAGTATGTTTGCCTTTAACAACCTTCTCATGTTGTTTGTATTTGGTCCAGAGTTTAGACACAGCTGACAGTGAACAACGAACATCTTTTGCAGCATTGCTTGATGATTTACTCTCTTTTAAGAGTTTGATAATCCTCTCCTTTGTTTCAATTGACATATCTCGTGTTGGAGCCATGATTCATGTCAGTCCAATTGGTGCAACAGCTCTCCAAGGTGTGTTCACTCCTTTTTAGATGCAGACTAACAAGCAGATCTGATATGATCCAGGTGTTAGTTTTGGGGATGAAAATTTACAGGGTGATTCCATAATTTTTTCCTCAGAATTGAGTGATTCCATATTTTTTTCCTCTGCTTGGTCTAAAAAGTAACCAGACATGACATAAAACTAAAGTCATTTCAAATGGCAACTTTCTGGCTTTAAGAAACACTATAAGAAATCACAAAAAAAAAAAATTGTGGCAGTCAGTAACGGTTACTTTTTTAGACCAAGCAGAGGGAAAAAAAATATGGACTCACTCAATTCTGAGGAATAAATTATGGAATCACCCTGTAAATTTTCATCCCCAACAGCAGATGCTACTATTATTGTGAACACCCCCTTTTCTACTTTTTTTTTTTTACTAATAGCCCAGTTTCATAGCTTTAAAAGTGTGCATATCATGAATGCTTGGTCTTGTTTGGATTTGTGAGAATCTACTGAATCTACTGGTACCTTGTTTCCCATGTAACAATAAGAAATATACTCAAAACCTGGATTAATCTTTTTAGTCACATAGCACTACTATTATTCTGAACACTACTGTATAACGAGGGGCATTTTTAAATCTGGAATTGGTGGCATTTTTAAGTTCATACAGTAGCCCCTGTCTAGACATTCCATCTTCACACCACATTTTAAAAGCTTATCTGGCTGCAACATGGTGTTCTGCCACAAAACCCTCCCAACCAGGCCTGACAAAATTCTTTTTGCCCTTCCTATACAGAAAACACACACTGCTGTCTTTAAGGACTTGCAAAATGTTTTCAAATATACATAGGTCATTATAATGCTGCACATTCTTACAGTTTGGATTAAGACATGACAATGCCTCTCTGGGTAATTTAACAGCCTGCAGCAGCACATTTGTCATAGTTGAATATTGATTAATATCTTCTGTTAATTTAGACCAGTCAGGCCTGATTGTACAGCCGTCATTTATCTTTTCAACAACCATAGGAATATTCTTCACATTCAGACAAATACTCAGAGGTATATGATTAGATAAAGCATGGTTGTATAAAATGTAAATATGAACCAGAGAAGCATGGGCATCTGCAGTACAGACACAATGGTCCAGCCAGGAGGTGGAATGCCAGGCTTCACTTATACAGGTGAAGCTATTATCTGGCAGGAGCATTTTACTTGAATGAACCATATTACACGTATTACTGCCACCACTCTTAGTCCTACCTCTAATGCACCATGTCTTCTCAGAGTGATCAGCTGCTGTGGGTGGAATATGCTCACAACGCTCAGCCACTGGACTTTTATCAATTGAATGCTCTGTCATATATCAACCATCACTATTTCCCTTTCAGGAAGACCTATCTGTTCCATCCGTGCAGGCCCACCTACTGTGCTGTCGGAAGATGTGGAAGATGGCCCATTCCGCCCTTCTCCAGATGAGAGACTGGACTCTACGCCATGCAGATCAACATCGTACCCTGGCGCCTCAGTCCAGATCGGGCCAGAAGGTGTGGTTATCAGCCAAGGATGTCCCTCTGCAGACAGATTCTTGGAAACTAGCCCCACGTTACATTGGACCTTATGCTGTGGACTCTGTTTTCAGCGCAGTGGCCATCTGGGTACACCTGCCCCAGGCTTTTGGCACACATCCTACATTCCATGTTTCACAGATCAAACCTGTATGCTTTGCTATGAGTATGCTTTGTTTTAATTAAACAGTCGGATTTCCGTGGTCTGCACCAGTTTTAAGTCACCTGCTAGGCGCCAGTCCTTTGTGCCATAACAAAATTGTTAATTATATCAGCAGACCCAGATCTAAATCACATTTTTAATGTTTCAATTCCAATGAAGTTGGGACGTTGTGTAAAATGTAAATAAAACAGAATACAATGATTTGCAAATCCTGTTCAAACTATATTCAGTTGAATACAGCACTTTGTGGTGTATTCAATTGAATATAGGTTGAACTGGTAAACTTTATTGTTTTTGTGCAAATATTTGCTCATTTTGAAATGGATGCCTGCAACACGTTTCAAAAAAGCTGGGACAGTGGTATGTTTCCCACTGTGTTACATCACCTTTCCTTCTAACAACACTCAATAAGCGTTTGGGAACTGAGGACACTAATTGTTGAAGCTTTGTAGGTGGAATTCTTTCCTATTCTTGCTTGAGGTACGACTTCAGTTGTTCAACAGTCCGGGGTCTCCGTTGTCGTATTTTGCGCTTCATAATGCGCCACACATTTTCAATGGGTGACAGGTCTGGACTGCAGGCAGGCCAGTCTAGTACCCGCACTCTTTTACTACGAAGCCACGCTGTTGTAACGTGCAGAATGTAGCTTGGCATTGTCTTGCTGAAATAAGCAAGGACGTCCCTGAAAAGTCATTGCTTGCACGGCAGCATGTGTTGCTCCAAAACGTGGATGTACCTTTCAGCATTGACGTTGCCATCACAGATGTGTAAGTTGCTCATGCCATGGGCACTAACACACTCCCGTACCATCACAGATGCTGGCTTTTGAACTTTGCGCTGGTAATAATCTCGATGGTCTTTTTCCTCTTTTGTCCAGAAGACACGACGTCCATGATTTCCAAAAACAATCTGAAATGTGGACTCATCAGACCACAGCACACTTTTCCACTTTGCATCTGTCCATTTCAAATGAGCTCGGGCCCAGAGAAGGTGGTGGCGTTTCTGGATGTTGTTGTTTGGCTTTCACTTTGCATGGTAGAGTTTTAACTTGCACTTGTAGATGTAGCGACGAACTGTGTTAACTGACAATGGTTTTCTGAAGTGTTCCTGAGCCCACACGGTAAGATCCTTTACACAATGATGTCAGTTTTTAATGCAGTGCCACCTGAGGGATCGAAGGTCACGAGCATTCAGTGTTGGTTTTCAGCCTTGCTGATTATGTGTAGAAAGTTCTCCAGATTCTCTGAATCTTCTGATTATATTGTGGACTGTAGATGATGGAATTCCTAAATTCCTTGTAACTGAACATTGAGAAACATTATTCTTAAACTGTTGGACTATTTTTTTCAAGCAGCTGTTCACAAAGTGGTGATCCTCACCCCATCTTTGTTTGTGAATGGCTGAGCCTTTTGGGGATGCTCCTTTTATACCCAATCATGACACTCACCTGTATCCAATTAACTTGTTCACCTGTGGAATGTTCCAAACAGGTGTACCTTGAGCATTCATCTACTTTCCCATTCTTTTGTTGCCCCTGCCCCAGCTTTTTTGAAACGTGTTGCAGGCATCCATTTCAAAATGAGCAAAAATGTGCAAAACAACAAAAAAGTCTATCAGTTTGAACATTAAATATCTTGTTTTTGTGGTGTATTCAATTGAATATAGGTTGAAGAGGATTTGCAAATTATTGTATTCTGTTTTTATTTACATTTTACACAATGTCCCAACTTAATTGGAATTGGGGTTGTATTTTTAATGGTCATATTTTATTAGGACAGATTTTATCTCTCATTGTATGAGTAACTGATGTCACTCGCGTGCATTTTTCTCCAAACCATTTCACTAAATACCTAAATGCATGCCTGAGCATGATATGACTCGCATTAAATCAGAGATATTTAAAACCAGTAGAAGATGAACTTCTTCTTCTTCTTTGTCTTTCGGCTGTTCCTATTAGGGGTCGCCACAGCAGATCAATCGTTTCCATCTCACCCTGTCCTCTGTATCTTCCTCTGTCACACCAACCACCTGCATGTCCTCTCTCAGCACATCCATGAAACTCCTCTTTGGTCTCCCTCTTCTCCTCCTGCCTGGTGGATCCATCCTCAGCATCCTTCTCCCTATATACCCTGGGTCCCTCCTCTGCACATGTCCAAACCATCTCAATCTCACCTCTTTGACTTTGTCTCCAAACCGTCCCACCTGAGTTGTCCCTCTGATATGTTCATTCCTAATCTTGTCCATTCTTGTCACTCCCAAAGAGAATCTCAACATCTTCAGCTCTGCCACCTCCAGCTCTGCCTCCTGTCTTTTTGTTAGTGTCACCGTCTCTAAACCATACAACATAGCTGGTCTCACTACTGTTTTGTAAACTTCCCCCTTCACTCTTGCTGATATTCTTCGGTCACAAATCACTCATGCCACCTTTCTCCACCCACTCCACTCTCACCTCTTCACCTCTTCACCGCTCTACCACACTCTCCATCAGGGTTGGACTGGGGAAATGTTTCAGGCCGGGCATTTTTAACCAAGACCAGGCCACCACCAGGTATCGAAGGGGAAAAAAATTAAGCCTGCTGCGACAGTGTGTTTTTTTGTTTTGTTTTTTTTTTGGTCCCTTAACCGATCAATGTGCACCAGGAGACACATTTTAACACTACAAGAAGCATTATGAAAAGTTCTCCCGAAATACAGTTATCATAGGCTTATCAAAAGTACAATCTATTGACAGTAGGTCACATTACTTTTTAGACATAATAAGCCGTCATTTCATTCAGCCTTGTTACTTAAATTTAGAAATAGAAATTATATAAAAACATTTGTTATAGAAATACTGTAGGCTATACTATAAATAATATATCATTACTTGTGTGATACAATTCATCATATAAAGCAAGAAACGACTGGATGACTGGACCAATGACTGGATACAAAGGTTGAACTTTTGAAACTGCAATACACAAAAAGGCCACAAGATGGAGACAGTTGTCTATCTCACTACAAGCTACAAGTAACATCAAGGATTTCTTTTATTACCAATTTGTGTTGCTAATCAACTTAGAGAATGACTCTCAATTTAAAGTAAAATGTTAGGTATGTGAAATTATGCCAGGACTTGGGAAAATACATTTTAGACAGGGACGCCGTTATACCATGCCACCACACCGCAGACTGTGCAAAACAGCATACTTCGTATGACCAACACACGACCATCACACAAATAGAATAAAGAATAAAGAAACAACCTGGCGGCGACAGCATGGTAGCTAGCCATGCACACCATTTGCACAGGTTACATTGCTAGGCTAGGTTAACTCAGCCACATGGGGTGTGCAGCCAGTACATTCTGAGTGCCGGTCCCAAGCCCGGATAAATGAGGAGGGTTGCGTCAGGAAGGGCATCCGGCGTAAAACAAGCAACCCAACTATGCAGACTCAGAATCGAATTCCCATACCGGATCGGTCGCGGCCCGGGTTAACAACGTCCGTCACCGGTGCTATTGCCCAACAGGGTGCTGGTGGAAATTGGGCTACTTCTGGGCGAAGACGACAAAGAAGAGGAGGAAAACGTTGCCACGAACAGCGGGAGAAGAAGAAAACTAGAAGGGTGGAAATGAGAGTGGGGACTTTGAATGTTGGTAGTATGACTGGTAAAGGGAGAGAGCTGGCTGATATGATGGAGAGGAGAAAGGTAGACATATTGTGTGTGCAAGAGACCAAGTGGAAGGGAAGTAAGAGCAGGAGCATCGGCTGTGGGTACAAGTTGTTGTACCATGGTGAGGACAGGAAGAGAAATGGTGTTGGGGTCATTTTAAAGGAAGAGTAGTGGTGGTGGAGAGTGTGCCCAAGCATGAAAGAGTGGTGATAGGAGCAGACTTCAATGGGCATGTTGGTGAAGGGAACAGAGGTGATGAGGAAGTAATGGGTAGATATGATATCAAGGATAGGAAAGGGGAAGAACAGATGGTAGTTGATTTTGCAAAAAGGATGGAAATGGCTGTGGTGAATACCTACTTTAAGAAAAGGGAGGAGCACAGGGTAACATATAAGAGTGGAGGAAGGTGCACACAGGTGGACTACATTCTTTATAGGAGATGCAAGATAAAAGAAATCACAGACTGTAAGGTGGTAGCAGGAGAGAGTGTCACTAGACAGCATGGGATGGTTGTTTGTAGGATGACTTTAGAGGTAAAGAAGAAGAAGAGAGTGAGAGCTCAAGAAAGGATCAGATGGTGGAAGCTGAAGGAGGAAGACTGTTGTGTGAAATTTAGCGAGCAGGTGAGAGAAGCACTAGTTGGAGGGGAAGCAATTTTGGACAACAGGAAAAGTACTGCAGATGTGGTGAGGGAGACAGCTAGGGCAGTACTGGGTATGACATCTGGACAGTGGAAGGAAGACAAGGAGACTTGGTGGTGGAATGAAGAGGTCCAGGAAAGCATAAGGAGAAAGAGGTTGGCGAAAAAGTTTTGGGATAGTCGGAGAGATGAAGAAAGTAGACAGGAGTACAAGGAGATGCGGCGTAAGGCGAGAAGAGAAGTGCCAAAAGCAAAGGAAAAGTCATATTGCGAGCTGTACAAGAAGTTGAATAGTAAGGAAGGAGAAAAGGACTTGTACCGATTGGCCAGACAAAGGGACAGAGCTGGAAAGGATGTGCAGCAGGTTAGGGTGGTAAAAGATGCACATGGTAATGTGCTGACAAGTGAGGAGTGTGTGCTGAGAAGGTGGAGGGAATATTTTGAAGAGTTGATGAATAAAGAAAATGAGCAAGAGAAAAGGCTGGATGATGTGGTGAGAGTAAATCAGGAAGTACAAGAGATTAGCAAGGAAGAAGTGAGGGCTGCTATGAAGAGGATGAAGAGTGGAAAGGCAGTTGGTCCAGATGACATTCCAATGGAGGCATGGAAATGTCTAGGAGAGATGGCAGTAGAGTTTCTAACCAGATTGTTTAATAAAATCTTGGAAAGTGAGAGGATGCCTGAGGAGTGGAGACGAAGTGTGCTGGTTCCTATTTTCAAGAACAAGGGTGATGTGCAGAGCTGCAGTAACTACAGAGGCATAAAGCTGATCAGCCACAGCATGAAGTTATGGGAAAGAGTAGAAGAAGCTAGGCTTAGAAAACAGGTGAAGATCTGTGAGCAGCAATATGGTTTCATGCCAAGAAAGAGCACTAGAGATGCAATGTTTGCTCTAAGAATACTGTTGGAAAAGTACAGAGAAGGACAGAAAGAGTTACATTGTGTGTTTGTGGACTTAGAAAAAGCTTATGATAGGGTGCCAAGAGAATAGCTGTGGTATTGTATGAGGAAGTCTGGAGTGGCAGAGAAGTACGTTAGGGTAGTGCAGGACATGTACAAGAATAGTGTGACAGCGGTGAGATGCGCAGTCGGAATGACAGACTCATTCAAGGTGGAGGTGGGATTACACCAAGGATCAGCTCTGAGTCCTTTCTTGTTTGCAGTGGTGATGGACAGGTTGACATATGAGATCAGACAGGAGTCCCCATTGACTATGATGTTTGCAGATGACATTGTGATCTGTAGTGAGAGTAGAGAGCAAGTTGAGTCTAGTCTGGAGAAGTGGAGATATGCTTTGGAGAGAAAGGGGAATGAAAGTCAGTAGAAGCAAGACTGAGTACATGTGTGTGAATGAGAGGGAGCCCTGTTGTGTGTTGGGGGGGGTTTGGCTGGACATTTTGGTGTTCTTTTCTTTTCTTTGCTCTCCAGGTGGTATGCAAACTGATTTATTGTCTGTGGAGAAGGTGCTGGCAGAAGAGTCCTTCACCCTCATCAACGTGATATGCAGCACCTGTGGATGGTGCTCACGTGCAACCTTAAAGACTTTCAGCTGAAGCAGATAATGAGATGGCGTTCTGCATTTAAGCCATGTGTGATTCAAGCAGAATTGCCGGGAACTCGACCTTGTGATGTTCGTTTGTGAGACGCTGAGGACCGCGCCTGGGTTTGACACATCGTGCCTGTGAAGGAGGACGGGTGAGGGACACATGCTGTCAGCACACATCAGAGGTGATTTGATTGTCTGAATAATTGTTAACAGTGATTTGGTATTTTGTTATGCAGTATATGTGAATATTGATGAGAATTGTGCAGCTTGCTTCTCACGGCCGTGGCATGCGGACTGATGATCCTCCACCTGTTGTGAGAAGCTGCTCATTTATATAAAGCTTAAATTCAGACCTGAATGTGTTGCTGATAGTGTGTGCCTTTGAAGGATATTAGTTGTAGCTGCTGACTTACCTCACCTTTTCTATCCTTCGCAGAGTCGGTTTGCCGTGTCCACCTGGGGGGTGTTTGGTGGTGAACGTGGGTCCAGAAGCGCCGGGCTTCGATCCTTTTGGGCGCTGGAGAGTGTGCCGTCCTTCACTCCGCCAGACAGACGCATTTTACGTTTGTACACTTTGTATTGCACAGAAGGGGAAAATAAATTGTTTTGTTATTGGAACCACTTTCTGGTTATTTTAGCGCTGGGTTCAGTCAGACGTAGGTCCGCTCCTCAACCCGCATCAACACATAACAGAGCCCAGTGGAATAGTGCAGTTACAAGGAGTAGAAGTGGTGAAAGTAGATGAGTTTAAATAGTTGGGGTCAACTGTTCAAAGTAATGGAGAGTGTGGTAGAGAGGTGAAGAAGAGAGTGCAGGCAGGGTGGAGGGGGTGGAGAAAGGTGGCAGGAGTGATTTGTGACCGAAGAATATCAGCAAGAGTGAAGGGGAAAGTTTACAAACAGTAGTGAGACCAGCTATGTTGTATGGTTTAGAGACAGTGGCACTAACAAAAAGACAGGAGGCAGAGCTGAAGATGTTGAGATTCTCTTTGGGAGTGACAAGAATGGACAAGATTAGGAATGAACATATCAGAGGGACAGTTCAGGTGGGACAGTTTGGAGACAAAGTCAGAGGCGAGATTGAGATGGTTTGGACATGTGCAGAGGAAGGACCCAGGGTATATAGGGAGAAGGATGCTGAGGATGGAGCCACCAGGCAGGAGGAGAAGAGGGAGACCAAAGAGGAGGTTCATGGATGTGCTGAGAGAGGACATGCAGGTGGTTGGTGTGACAGAGGAAGATACAGAGGACAGGGTGAGATGGAAACGATTGATCTGCTGTGGCGACCCCTAACGGGAACAGCCGAAAGACAAAGAAGAAGACATTGCTAGGCTAGGTTATGTGACTGGCAGAGTTAGCACGAACAGAAATAATATCCAACCTTAATTCATATCTGAGTGACCCAGTTACACAGCACTTTACTTCGGACCAGAAGATCAGAATGTCTCTCTCACACACAGATGTCTGATTAATGAACAAGTTAGGTTGCTGTTCATCAATTAATAGCTGAAGTTAACCTTCACTTACCGTCATGGCCGTAGTGGTCCCCACCTCACTTTATAGTCACCCTTTCTTGACTTCAATGAAAATATATACTTGTTTTATAAAAAGTAAAATAAAGACCTCTTTCTTGACCTCATATTTAACTGTTGACAGCACTGTAGCAGTAAAACTTGTAATTTCTAACCTACATTGTTAATAAATGTAACTATTAAATTCTTTCTAACATTTTTCTAACATTTAAATTTTCTCTAAACATTTTACTTGTCGAAATTATTATTATTTTAAGTAGTATTAGTAGTTGTAGTAAAAAAGGCTTCAAAACTGGACCTTTAATCTAGGGGTTTTGTGAGAGGGGGACATCCTTGCCCCACGCCCCCATTCCATCTGGATTCGCCCCTGCTTTGGCGTTTGAGCACAAAGAATGGATAACATTTATTTATGCAGAAAACATGACCAGATTTACAGGTCAGAAAGTTTTATTGCGTTTTCACATCATGTGCTCCCCAGAAAGAGAGTTTAGGTGCATTTGAGTGGAAAACAGTGTTAGTTGTTGACGCATCGCGGAGGATCAGCTGTTTTTAACGTGCAGATACGGAGCGGCTCAGCTCTAAATAAAGGAGGAAAAAAAGCATTAAAATGTCTTTGTAAAGCTCAGTACAGGTGTGCTGTTATCACACGCAGCTTTAAGAGGTGAGGACGAGTCGTAGCTGCTACAAAAAAAAAAAAAAAAAGCGGATGAAAAGCTCACAGCTCGCTTTACTTCGTAAAAAAAAAAAATCCGCAGGCCAGTAGGCCATCAGGCCACCGGGCAAATGCCCGGTGTGTAATACTATCAGTCCAGAGGTGCTCTCCATTACTTTGAACAGTTGACCCCAAATATTTAAACTCATCTACTTTCACCACTTCTACTCCTTGTAACTGCACTATTCCACTGTGCTTCATCCCATTCACACACATCTACTCAGTCTTGCTTCTACTGACTTTCATTCCCCTTCTCTCCAAAGCATATCTCCACTTCTCCAGACTAGACTCAACTTGCTCTCTACTCTCACTACAGATCACAATGTCATCTGCAAACATCATAGTCCATGGGGACTCCTGTCTGATCTCATCCGTCAACCTGTCCATCACCACTGCAAACAAGAAAGGACTCAGAGCTGATCCTTGGTGTAATCCCACCTCCACCTTGAATGAGTCTGTCATTCCGACTGCGCATCTCACCGCTGTCACACTATTCTTGTACATGTCCTGCACTACCCTAACATACTTCTCTGCCACTCCAGACTTCCTCATACAATACCACAGCTCTTCTCTTGGCACCCTATCATAAGCTTTTTCTAAGTCCACAAACACACAATGTAACTCTTTCTGTCCTTCTCTGTACTTTTCCAACAGTATTCTCAGAGCAAACATTGCATCTGTAGTGCTCTTTATCGGCATGAAACCATATTGCTGCTCACAGATCTTCACCTGTTTTCTAAGCCGAGCTTCTACTACTCTTTCCCATAACTTCATGCTGTGGCTGATCAGCTTTATGCCTCTGTAGTTACTGCAGCTCTGCACATCACCCTTGTTCTTGAAAATAGGAACCAGCACACTTCGTCTCCACTCCTCAGGCATCCTCTCACTTTCCAAGATTTTATTAAACAATCTGGTTAGAAACTGTACTGCCATCTCTCCTAGACATTTCCATGCCTCGACTGGAATGTCATCTGGACGAGCTACCTTTCCACTCTTCATCCTCTTCATAGCAGCCCTCACTTCTTCCTTACTAATCTCTTGTACTTCCTGGTTTACTCTCACCACATCATCCAGCTTTTTATCTCGCTCATTTTCTTTATTCATCAGCTCTTCAAAATATTCCCTCCACCTTCTCACAAGTACAAGTCCTTTTCTCCTTCCTTACTATTCAACTTCTTGTACAGCTCGCAATATGCCTTTTCCTTTGCTTTTGCCACTTCTCTTTTCGCCTTACGCCGCATCTCCTTGTATTCCTGTCTACTTTCTTCATCTCTCCGACTATCCCAAAACTTTTTTGCCAACATCTTTCTCTTTATGCTTTCCTGGACCTCTTCATTCCACCATCAAGTCTCCTTGTCTTCCTTCCACTGTCCAGATGTCATACCCAGTACTGTCCTAGCTGTCTCCCTCACCACATCTGCAGTACTTTTCCAGTTGTCCAAAATTGCTTCCCCTCCAACCAGTGCTTCTCTCACCTGCTCGCTAAATTTCACACAAGTCTTCCTCCTTCATCTTCCACCATCTGATCCTTTCTTGAGCTCTCACTCTCTTCTTCTTCTTTACCTCTAAAGTCATCCTACAAACAACCATCCTATGCTGTCTAGTGACACTTTCTCCTGCTACCACCTTACAGTCTGTGATTTCTTTTAGCTTGCATGTCCTATAAAGAATGTAGTCCACCTGTGTGCACCTTCCTCCACTCTTATATGTTACCCTGTGCTCCTCCTTTTTCTTAAAGTAGGTATTCACCACAGCCATTTCCATCCTTTTTGCAAAATCAACTACCATCTGTCCTTCCCCATTCCTATCCTTGATACCATATCTACCCATTACTTCCTCATCACCTCTGTTCCCTTCACCAACATGCCCATTGAAGTCTGCTCCTATCACCACTCTTTCATGCTTGGGCACACTCTCCACCACCTCATCTAACACACTCCAGAAATCTTCTTTCTCCTTCATCTCACAATCTACCTGTGGGGCATATGCACTGATGATATTCATCATCACCCCTTCGATTTCCAACTTCACACTCATCACCCTGTCAGACACTCGCTTAACCTCCAACACACTTTTAACATACTCTTCCTTTAAAATGACCCCAACAACCATTTCTCTTCCTGTCCTCACCATGGTACAACAACTTGTATCCACCGCCAATGCTCCTGCTCTTACTTCCCTTCCACTTGGTCTCTTGCACACACAATATGTCTACCGTATATGTCTACAATTTGTCTTCAGTAGAAGATGAACTGTTGAACTTTATTGTTGTTAAAATGAGGACAATGAATCATAATGAAATTGTTCTGTTTGTGACAAACAGTTTCAGCTCTGAGTGCATTGAAAGCCTCAAAAAAACATTCTGTTTGAGGTTTGTCCAAATACCTCTTAGCGCAGTGTTGTTCATAAAGGCACCCAAAAGGACATCAGTAATGTGATGTGCTTAAAATTACTAAATGAGTGTGGAGACAGTATACCAAGATTTGTCTCACATTCTGGATGATTTGCTACCAATCTTATTCAATCACATTGATGCTTTTTTTTTACCAGCTTGCACTCTGCCGAGACGGACGCATTTCTCTTCTCTCCCTCCCTCCTTATCTTTCCTGCTTCTGTGGCGTGTTGTCTGTGAGGCTCCAGTTTTTGCTCTTCTGAAAAGTGACAAAAATGGATTTGTTAAAGTGGTCTCTGAATGCAATTGACACTATTTTTTCTACAAGACATTCGGGGTTGGAGGACCTGACCTGTCCTGCCGGGACGCATGTGATGGGCTATGTGATGGACTCGTGGAGGAGATGGCAGGTCATGTGCCTTTACACGCTGTCTGTGGAGGACGTTGAAGATGTGTATCTATTTGGCTTGGGAGTGACCGGCTTTCTGCTGTGTGGCACGGGCATAGCGCTGGTTTACTCGAAAATTAAAAAAGTGGAGGCTGTTTTGATTGGGCCGTCCAGATTGCCCCACTTGATTGCCCCGCTGCGATAAAAAACCTCCAAGAAGATTAAACACTCAAGCCTCGCTTCCCTGGTTTCCCCCTCCCTCAGCTTCTCCAGCTCTGACGTTGACTGTGAACAGTGGACTGCTCAGAGAACCCCCCTCCCTTCCAGGATTCAGTCATGGCCATTGTTTAGCGCCAAAAAGGGCTGCTACCGGAGTGTTCTGATAAACTGGACTTTCAAATCTCTGCTGTCGTCCTGTGTTCTTGTTTGTCTGTGTGTTTACTGTTCTCTGTGCTGATAAGAGTTTTTTCCTCATTGTTGTGGCTTCTCGAAGGCAGCGACCTTGAGGGTTTTTTTTCTCTTCCTTACCTTGTGTGTGCTTTTTTATATGTGTTTATGTACCTGGTCGGCTTATGTCTGTTACGTGTGTGTTGTTTGTCTTTGGGTCCGTCATGGTTTGCTCAGCCCTGCTGTGACCTAAAGCAGGGATGTACATCTAGAGCTGGTCCCCGGGCGCCTTATGGCGACTTCTGCTCCTAACTGGCAATTAGGATGGGTTAAATGCAGTAGACACAATTCATTGTGCAGGGAACATGTTCCTTTGTGCATATGACAATAAAATTCTTTTGAATCCTTTGAATGCTGCAGTGCTATTGACTCAGATGGAGCAATTATACAATGACATTGGATGCATGAAAAAGTCTATTGAGAAGCAAACTAGCATCTGAAAATCTGTGCACTGGTGCGGACTCTATGGGCTGCCGAATATTTCCTATGAAGAAACAAGGGGGGTATTCTGTATCCTCCACCAGTGTCACACTGGGGAACAGCTAGGGAATGACAAACAAGACGGCCAAGCAACATGCGCACCCTGCACTCTGCACTCTAAACAAGTAATAATTGTAGTTCAGTTGCTGTTGTATGTGGAATGTGAGTGCGGAAATCTCGTTGTTGTAATGACAATGATAATAAAAGCTATCTATCTATCTATCTATCTATCTATCTATCTATCTATCTATCTATCTATCTATCTATCTATCTATCTATCTATCTACGTGCTTGGGCAGGTGTTGTCACTGGCTCCAACATGGAGTGCCGTGTGTGCGAAGGACGGCCAAGGGTTGTGGATGTCAAGTCTGCTAGCATGTTAAAGCCTGAGCGTAAAACTCCTGGCATCATTGGTACCAAAGTGGTCTCAAATATACATGCTGTGAAAACCAAATTGGTGAGTGTTTTCACAACTAAGTTTGATCCCAGTCTGGAAGCTGATACGCTAAGTGGGTACTTGAAAGGAAAACTGGGTTGGGATGTCAAGTGCCGTAAATTGACACTGCACATGGGAGATTCAGCTCCTTTTACATCTCTGCTGAATGTAATGAAGTAGCAGATATGTGCTTGAGCTTTGGCCAGCTGAAGTGTTTGTAAGGAGATACTATGAATTGCGTAAAGGGAAGGTGCAAGCTAAGGCTATAGGTGAGCAAGTCTCCAAATGGGGTTGCACCGTAAATGTTGCTTCTGGCAATGAAACTTGCGAGCAATAGGCAAAATTGATGCATGCTGAAACAAACATTTAGACTGTATCCTATAATGTGTGTGGTCTGCGTGTGGGGTAGTGATGCTGATAAAGCAAGTCACTATATGGTCAATACTCTCCTGAATTATTGTGATATACTGTGTCTACAGGAGACTTGGCTTGCCAAACAAGACAAGGATAAACTGAAATCTTTGCATTTGGACTTCCACCACTGATCTCAGCAAGACGATAGTCTGTGGTAGAATTCCAGGAGGAGTAGCCATCCGTGGAATGCTAAAATATGATCCAGCAGTCAAGGTTCTAAGACTAAAATGTGACTGGGCCTATTGGGTTGGAAGTTAATTTTAATGAGAAGAAATGCACAATTTTAAATGTGTACATGCCTTATGAGTCATATCAATTAGGAGATGTGTTCTTAAACAAATTAGCATTTATTAAATTATTTATTGAAGAGAATGCCACAGTTTGTGTCTGTGTAATTGGAAACTTTAATCCGGACTTGTCAAGGAATTCTTGAGCTTTTGGAAATCACCTAGGACAGTTTTGGGAAGACAATACAACCCCTGGCAAAAATTATGGAATCACCACCTCGGAGGATGTTCATTCAGTTGTTTAAATTTGTAGAAAAAAAGCAGATCACAGACATGACACAAAACTAAAGTCATTTCAAATGGCAACTTTCTGGCTTTAAGAAACACTATAAGAAATCAGGAATAAAAATTGTGGCAGTCAGTAACGGTTACTTTTTTAGACCAAGCAGAGGGAAAAAATATGGAATCACTCAATTCTGAGGAATAAATTATGGAATCATGAAAAACAAAAGAACGCTCCAACACATCACTAGTATTTTGTTGCACCACCTCTGGCTTTTATAACAGCTTGCAGTCTCTGAGGCATGGACTTGAGTGACAAACAGTACTCTTCATCAATCTGGCTCCAACTTTCTCCAACTTGCTCTATGGCAAGATGCATTATCATCTTGAAAAATGATTTCATCATCCCCAAACATCCTTTCAATTGATGGGATAAGAAAAGTGTCCAAAATATCAATGTAAACTTGTGCATTTATTGATGATGTAATGACAGCCATCTCCCCAGTGCCTTTACCTGACATGCAGCCCCATATCATCAATGACTGTGGAAATTTACATGTTCTCTTCAGGCAGTCATCTTTATAAATCTCATCGGAACGGCACCAAACAAAAGTTCCAGCATCATCACCTTGCCCAATGCAGATTTGAGATTCATCACTGAATATGACTTTCATCCAGTCATCCACAGTCCACGATTGCTTTTCCTTAGCCCATTGTAACCTTGTTTTTTTCTGTTTAGGTGTTAATGATGGCTTTCCGTTTAGCTTTTCTGTATGTAAATCCCATTTCCTTTAGGCGGTTTCTACAGTTAGGTCACAGACATTGACTCCAGTTTCCTCCCATTCGTTCCTCATTTGTTTTGTTGTGCATTTTAGATTTTGAGACATATTGCTTTAAGGTTTTCTGTCTTGACGCTTTGATGTCTTCCTTGGTCTACCAGTATGTTTGCCTTTAACAACCTTCACATGTTGTTTGTATTTGGTCCAGAGTTTAGACACAGCTGACTGTGAACAACCAACACCTTTTGCAACATTGCGTGATGATTTACCCTCTTTTAAGAGTTTGATAATCCTCTCCTTTGTTTCAATTGACATCTGTCGTGTTGGAGCCATCATTCATAGAAGGAGAGACCATATCTCACCCATATTGCCTCTCTTCATTGCTTCCGTTAATTCTAGAATAGAATTAAAATTCTTCTTCTTACTTATAAGGTTTGAATAATCAGGTCCCATCTTATCTTAGGGACCTCGTAGTACCATATCACCCCAATAGAGCGCTTCGCTCTCAGACTGCAGGCTTACTTGTAGTTCCTAGGGGTTTGTAAGAGTAGAATGGGAGGCAGAGCCTTCAGCTTTCAGGCTCCTCTTCCTGTGGAACCAGCTCCCAATTCGGATCAGGGAGACAGACACCCTCTCTACTTTTAGATTAGGCTTAAACTTCCTTTTTGCTAAAGCTTATAGTTAGGGCTGGATCGGGTGACCCTGAACCATCCCTTAGTTATGCTGCTATAGACTTAGACTGCTGGGGGGTTCCCATGATGCACTGAGTGTTTCTTTCTCTTTTTGCTCTGTATGCACCACTCTGCATTTAATCATTAGTGATCGATCTCTGCTCCCCTCCACCGCATGTCTTTTTCCTGGTTCTCTCCCTCAGCCCCAACCAGTCCCAGCAGAAGACTGCCCCTCCCTGAGCCTGGTTCTGCTGGAGGTTTCTTCCTGTTAAAAGGGAGTTTTTCCTTCCCACTGTAGCCAAGTGCTTGCTCACAGGGGGTCGTTTTGACCGTTGGGGTTTTACATAATTATTGTATGGCCTTGCCTTACAATATAAAGCGCCTTGGGGCAACTGTTTGTTGTGATTTGGCGCTATATAAAAAAAAATTGATTGATTGATTGATTGATTGAACCTCATCGGCTTTGTTGTCCCACCAGGCATCTTGCATTCTGCGTAGCTCCCTTTGAACTTTACTCTGCAGATTTTTAAAGCCATCTTGTTTTGCGACAGAGGAGATATCATTTTGCCACTTGACAAATGCAGCACGCTTCTCCTTCAGGAGCGTCATGATGGTCTGGTCACTGTCATCAAACCAGTCCTGATGTACGCGTTTTTGGGGTCCAAGAATGTGCTCAGCTGCCTCAGTAAACATGACTCTGAGTTGGTTCCACTTATCTGCTGGAGTTCCAGTAAGTGGTCCATGGGCAGATACAGCATTCTCGAGTTCTGACTGGAATTGCTCTTTGACAGCCGGCTGCTTAAGCTTGGAGGTATTGAATTTTGTTCTTACAGACTTCGTTTTTTTGCGATGCACTGGTGCGATGTGCAGGCAGAATGTGGACCTGAAAAGTCAATGGTCCGTCCAACACTCAGCTATATATATATATATATATATATATATATATATATATATATATATATATATATATATATATATATATATATATATATATATCCAAAAGGCATTCAACTGGATAGACAGAGATCTCCTTGCATACAGACTTATTGAAGCTGGGGTGGATGGTAAGTTCCACGAAGCACTTATGACATTATATAAATCGCCTGTGGCACGCGTCCAACTTAGTGAACACAGCACACAATGGTTCCCTACTCCCCTTTTGGAGTTAAACAGTGCGATGTTCGTCCCCAACTTTATTTGTATTGTATGTTAATGATCTTGCAAAACTAGTGAAAGAATCTGGTCTTGGAGTTAGGATAGATGATACAACACTTAGCATACTACTCTATGCTGATGATATTGCTCTAATAGCTTAGACTGAAGACCATCTCCAGGAAATGTTGAATTTAGTCACAAAATGGTGTTCTCGATGGAGACTGGTGATTAATCAGACAAAAACACAAATCATTCACTTTAGGAAACGTGGTACTTATGAATTTATGTTTGGAAAAGTGGAGCTGGAGTATGCAAGCACCTACAAATATTTGGGTCTCCATTTAGATCAACATTTAACTTTTACTCCTGGTACTATACTTGCCGATGCAGCAGGGAGGGCTTTAGGAGGAATACTTGGCAAAGTTAAATGTTTAAAGGACCTAGGGTACCAAACATACTCTGCACTTTTTGATGCATGTGTCTGTCCTATATTGGACTACGCTGCAGGAGTATGGGGTTTTAAAAACTATGACAAAAGCCTCGTTATTCAAAATAGAGCCATCCTCTGCTTTCTTGGTGTTTGTCGCTTTGCACCCACCTCTGCAATCAATGGTGACATGCGCTGGATACCATGTGAGGTTAGTGTTATATGGCTGGGGGGGCCTGGCTGCCTTTTTGTTTCTGTCCTTTGTTTCTCCTTCCAGGTGGCTTGCATTTGGGACTGAGTGGCTGTGTTGCTGAGGTTATCAGGACCTCACCCTGATCACCTGCGGCTCGTCAGGACTCACAGCTGAGGTGCATCTATATGGATTGGAACATGGTGGCATTTAAGACTGGACTATACAGTGTGTATTTGCCAGAGACTCGACCTTGTGACCAGACGGGTGAGATCGTCGTCTCGGGAGCCATCTCATCATCAGTGGATGCAGAGGACGTCCAGGGTTTGATGCACGGTCTGTGAAAGAGGAGGGGGTGAGGTCTCACGCTCGTCAGCACACTTCCTGAGGTACGTTAGATTTTGTGACTAACATTTATACAGTCAGTAAATGTGGTGTCCCTCACACCTTTATTATATTGAGCTGTACGTTAGTCATGTATCGGCTTCCACTGCAGTGGAGTTTTGTGAACTGGATGTTCCATGCCTGCAGGTTGGGAAGCTGATTAGTAATCAAGCCAGGAAGTGTTTGCTGTTTGTACACCTTTAAGTGTTCTCTCTGTGTGTAGAGTGTGGACTCACATAATGGTTCCTTCTTTCACAGACTCGGTTTGTTGCGGCCACCTGGGGGGTGTCGGCGGGGTCCTTGGGTCCGAACAGCTTCTGGCTCTGGACCGTTAGCGCTGCTGGGAGCGCACCACGCCAGACCGCACTTTTTGTTATTTTTGTATCACTGTTATGTATTAAATTCAGTTAGCCTTTGTACCATGCTCTGCTTATTTCATACTGGGTCCTTCAAACGCTGGTCGGTTCTCCGAGCTGCGTCCGACACATAACAGTTAGGTGGAAGGGAGCTATGGTGGCACTCTGGAACAGGCTAGTGAGTATGCCTGATGACTGGATCACAAAGAAGGTTGCTGGATGGGACATAAGTAACCGAGGTCCCTGGAGCAAAGATTTATCAAACGTTTTTTGTGATTCAGAGCAGGAACATGTTTTCTTGAATATGCTCAAATGTGATACAAGGCTCATCAAAGATGTACTGTTCTCTAAATATGAGCAAAACTGGTCCTCTGATCTATGGATAAAACCAAAGCTGATAACGTATGTGTTAATCAAAGATACATTCTTGCCTGAAAAATATGTAACTCTACCTCTTACACGGTCCCAGAGGTCTCTGTGTGCCCAGGTTAGAGCTGGGATAGATAGATAAACTTTATTGATCTCACAGAGGAGAAATTCACGTTACGTCAGCTCTTAAGACAACACACAAGGTGGGTGCAAGTAGAGGAAAATGTGCATCAAACAGCGTGTGTAAGGATAAGCAATAATAATAATACTTGTAACAGTACAAGACATAAGAAATGAGGTAGAAATAGAATATATATATATATATATATATATATATATATATATATATATATATACACGAGGTCTATTAGATAATAAACTGACCCTTTTATTTTTTTTTTTTAACTATATGGATTTGAATGACATGCGATTACACCAATCATGCTTGAACCCTCATGCGCATGCGTGAGTTTTTTCACGCGTGTCGGTGACGCCATTTCCCTGTGGGCAGGCCTTGAGTGAGATGTGGTCCCGTCCTCTCGGCTGAATTCCTTTGTTTCACACGCTGCTCGAGACGGCGCGCGTTGCTTTATCAAAATTTTTTCTGGACCTGTGAGGAATATCCGAGTGGACACTATTCGAGAAATTTAGCTGGTTTTCGGTGAAAAGTTTAACGGCTGATGAGAGATTATGGGGTGTTTCTGTCGGTGTAAAGACTTCCCACGGAGCGGGACATCATGCAGCGCTTCCAGGCGCCGTCGTCGGCCTGTTTCGACCTGAAAACATCCTAATTTAAGGCTTAATTCACCCAGGACGTCGTGAAAGAACAGAGAAGATTCAGAAGAGGCCGGCATGAGGACTTTATGCGGACATTCCACTGTTTAAGGACATTTTGTAATGAAAGACGTGCGCGCAAATTCGCAGAGTCGTTTCCGTGACGACTCGGCAAATCTGTGTGTGCCGCAACAGGAAAAACACCTCCGTGTTGAAAACCATTTGTAAAATTCAGGCGGCTTTTGATGGCTTTCAACAAGTGAGTAACTGAGAAATTGTTTAACAGCTTGGGCATGTTCCAACTTGCCCGTTAAGGTTTCCAACGGAGGTGTTTTTCCTGTCGCGACCCCCCGCGGTCGGGTCCGGCCTGACATGCGACTCTGCCCGCACGTTCTTTCATTACAAAATGTCCGTTAATCAATCAATCAACTTTTTTCTTATATAGCGCCAAATCACAACAAACAGTTGCCCCAAGGCGCTCCATATTGTAAGGCAAGGCCATACAATAATTATGAAAAACCCCAACGGTCAAAACGACCCCCTATGAGCAAGCACTTGGCCACAGTGGGAAGGAAAAACTCCCTTTTAACAGGAAGAAACCTCCAGCAGAACCAGGCTCAGGGAGGGGCAGTCTTCTGCTGAGACTGGTTGGGGCTGAGGGAAAGAACCAGGAAAAAGACATGCCGAGAAGGGGGGCAGAGATCGATCACTAATGATTAAATGCAGAGTGATGCATACGGAGCAAAAAGAGAAAGAAACAGTGCATCATGGGAACCCCCCCACAGTCTACGTCTAAAGCAACATAACCAAGGGATGGTCCAGGGTCACCCGATCCAGCCCTAACTATAAGCCTTAGCGAAAAGGAAAGTTTTAAGCCTAATCTTAAAAGTAGAGAGGGTATCTGTCTCCCTGATCTGAATTGGGAGCTGGTTCCACAGGAGAGGAGCCTGAAAGCTGAAGGCTCTGCCTGCCATTCTACTCTTACAAACCCTAGGAACTACAAGTAAGCCCGCAGTCTGAGAGCGAAGCGCTCTAATGGGGTAATATGGTACTACGAGGTCCCTAAGATAAGATGGGACCTGATTATTCAAAACCTTATAAGTAAGAAGAAGAATTTTAAATTCTATTCTAGAATTAACAGGAAGCCAATGAAGAGAGGCCAACACGGGTGAGATATGCTCTCTCCTGCTAGTCCCCGTCAGTACTCTAGCTGCAGCATTCTGAACCAACTGAAGGCTTTTTAGGGAACTTTTAGGACAACCTGATAATAATGAATTACAATAGTCCAGCCTAGAGGAAATAAATGCATGAATTAGTTTTTCAGCATCACTCTGAGACAAGACCTTTCTGATTTTAGAGATATTGCGTAAATGCAAAAAGGCAGTCCTACATATTTGTTTAATATGCGCTTTGAATGACATATCCTGATCAAAAATGACTCCAAGATTTCTCACAGTATTACTAGAGATCAGGGAAATGCCATCCAGAGTAACGATCTGGTTAGACACCATGCTTCTAAGATTTGTGGGGCCAAGTACAATAACTTCAGTTTTATCTGAGTTTAAAGCAGGAAATTAGAGGTCATCCATGTCTTTATGTCTGTAAGACAATCCTGCAGTTTAGCTAATTGGTGTGTATCCTCTGGCTTCATGGATAGATAAAGCTGGGTATCATCTGCGTAACAATGAAAATTTAAGCAATACCGTCTAATAATACTGCCTAAGGGAAGCATGTATAAAGTGAATAAAATTGGTCCTAGCACAGAACCTTGTGGAACTCCATAATTTAATACCTATGACATGCTCTAATCTCTGTAATAAAATTTTATGGTCAACAGTATCAAAAGCAGCACTGAGATCCAACAGAACAAGCACAGAGATGAGTCCACTGTCCGAAGCCATAAGAAGATCATTTGTAACCTTCACTAATGCTGTTTCTGTACTATGATGAATTCTAAAACCTGACTGAAACTCTTCAAATAGACCATTCCTCTGCAGGTGATCAGTTAGCTGTTTTACAACTACGCTCTCAAGAATCTTTGAGAGAAAAGGAAGGTTGGAGATTGGCCTATAATTAGCTAAGATAGCTGGGTCAAGTGATGGCTTTTTAAGTAATGGTTTAATTACTGCCACCTTAAAGGCCTGTGGTACATAACCAACTAACAAAGATAGATTGATCATATTTAAGATTGAAGCATTAAATAATGGTAGGACTTCCTTGAGCAGCCTGGCAGGAATGGGGTCTAATAAACATGTTGATGGTTTGGATGAAGTAACTAATGAAAATAACTCAGACAGAACAATCGGAGAGAAAGAGTCTAACCAAATACCGGCATCACTGAAAGCAGCCAAAGATAACGATACATCTTTGGGATGGTTATGAGTAATTTTTTCTCTAATAGTCAAAATTTTGTTAGCAAAGAAAGTCATGAAGTCATTACTAGTTAAAGTTAATGGAATACTCAGCTCAATAGAGCTCTGACTCTTTGTCAGCCTGGCTACAGTGCTGAAAAGAAACCTGGGGTTGTTCTTATTTTCTTCAATTAGTGATGAGTAGAAAGATGTCGTAGCTTTACGGAGGGCTTTTTATAGAGCAACAAACTCTTTTTCCAGGCTAAGTGAAGATCTTCTAAATTAGTGAGACGCCATTTCCTCTCCAACTTACGGGTTATCTGCTTTAAGCTACGAGTTTGTGAGTTATACCACGGAGTCAGACACTTCTGATTTAAAGCTCTCTTTTTCAGAGGAGCTACAGCATCCAAAGTTGTCTTCAATGAGGATGTAAAACTATTGACGAGATACTCTAACTCCCTTACAGAGTTTAGGTAGCTACTCTGCTCTGTGTTGGTATATGACATTAGAGAACATAAAGAAGGAATCATATCCTTAAACCTAGTTACAGCGCTTTCTGAAAGACTTCTAGGGTAATGAAACTTATTCCCCACTGCTGGGTAGTCCATCAGGGTAAATGTAAATGTTATTAAAAAATGATCAGACAGAAGGGAGTTTTCAGGGAATACTGTTACGTCTTCTATTTCCATACCATAAGTCAGAACAAGATCTAAAATATGATTAAAGTGGTGGGTGGACTCATTTACTTTTTGAGCAAAGCCGATAGAGTCTAATAATAGATTAAATGCAGTGTTGAGGCTGTCATTCTCAGCATCTGTGTGGATGTTAAAATCGCCCACTATAATTATCTTATCTGAGCTAAGCACTAAGTCAGACAAAAGGTCTGAAAATTCACAGAGAAACTCACAGTAACGACCAGGTGGACGATAGATAATAACAAATAAAACTGGTTTTGGGACTTCCAATTTGGATGGACAAGACTAAGAGACAAGCTTTCAAATGAATTAAAGCTCTGTCTAGGTTTTTGATTAATTAATAAGCTGGAATGGAAGATTGCTGCTAATCCTCCGCCCCGGCCCGTGCTACGAGCATTCTGACAGTTAGTGTGACTCGGGGGTGTTGACTCATTTAAACTAACATATTCATCCTGCTGTAACCAGGTTTCTGTTAGGCAGAATAAATCAATACGTTGATCAATTATTATATCATTTACCAACAGGGACTTAGAAGAGAGAGACCTAATGTTTAATAGACCACATTTAACTGTTTTAGTCTGTGGTGCAGTTGAAGGTGCTATATTATTTTTTCTTTTTGAATTTTTATGCTTAAATAGATTTTTGCTGGTTATTGGTGGTCTGGGAGCAGGCACCGTCTCTACGGGGATGGGGTAATGAGGGGATGGCAGGGGGAGAGAAGCTGCAGAGAGGTGTATAAGACCACAGCTCTGCCTCCTGGTCCCAACGCTAGACAGTCACAGTTTGGAGGATTTAAGAAAATTGGCCAGATTTCTAGAAATGAGAGCTGCTCCCTCTAAAGTGGGATGGATGCCGTCTCTCCTAACAAGACCAGGTTTTCCCCAGAAGCTTTGCCAATTATCAATGAAGCCCACCTCATTTTTTGGACACCACTCAGACAGCCAGCAATTCAAGGAGAACATGCGGCTAAACATGTCACTCCCGGTCTGATTGGGGAGGGGCCCAGAGAAAACAACAGAGTCCGACATTGTTTTTGCAAAGATACTCACCGATTTAATGTTAATTTTAGTGACCTCCGATTGGAGTAACCGAGTGTCATTACTGCCGACGTGAATTACAATCTTACCAAATTTACGCTTAGCCTTAGCCAGCAATTTCAAATGTCCTTCGATGTCGCCTGCTCTGGCCCCCGGAAGACAGTTGACAATGGTTGCTGGTGTCGCTAACTTCACATTTCTCAAAACAGAGTCGCCAATAACCAGAGTTTGATCCTCGGCGAGTGTATCGTCGAGTGGGGAAAAACGGTTAGAGATGTGAACGGGTTGACGGTGTACACAGGGCTTCTGTTTAGGGCTACGCTTCCTCCTCACAGTCACCCAGTCAGCCTGCTTTCCCGACTGCACGGGATCTGCCAGAGGGTAACTAACGGCGGCTAAGCTACCTTGGTCCGCACCGACTACAGGGGCCTGGCTAGCTGTAGAATTTTCCACGGTGCGGAGCCGAGCCTCCAATTCGCCCAGCCTGGCCTCCAAAGCTACGAATAAGCTGCACTTATTCCAAGTACCGTTACTGCTAAAGGAGGCCGAGGAATAACTAAACATTTCACACCCAGAGCAGAAAAGTGCGGGAGAGACAGGAGAAGCCGCCATGCTAAACCGGCTAAGAGCTAGTAGCTGCGCTAAGCTAGCGGATTCCTAAAACACACAAAGTGAATAATGTGCAAATAATCCAGAGGTGATTCAGCAGAAGGAGTGCCCCAATCAAGGCACCAAACAGGCCAATTAACAATGGAATGTCCGAATAAACTCCTCATGCCGACTTCTTCTGAAAGTTCTCTGTTCTCTGACGACTTACTGGGTCAACAGAGCCTGAAATGTGGAAGTTTTCAACTTGAAACGGCGAGACACTGCCGCCTCGAAGCGCAGATCGCCGTCAGGCGCCGTGGGCCGTCCTTACGGCGACACTACCAGACCAAAATCTCTCATCAGCCGTTAAAATTTTTACCGAAAACCAGCTGAATTTATCGAATGGTGTCCACTCAGTTGTGCCTTACAGTTTTGAAAAAATTTTGATCAAGCAAAGCAGCAATCTCTGAGCCATTCCTAAACAATGAAAAAATCAACGAGAGGGTGGGCGACGCCTCACTCAAAGACTGCCCACAGGCGAATGACGTAACCGACAGGCATGAAAAAAACTCACACATGCCCACGAGGGTTCAAGCGTGTCTGATGTAATCACACGTGATTCAAATCCATATGGTTTTTGAAAAAAATAAGGTCTGATACTTTTCTAATAGACCTCGTATATATACACACATATACACGCATACCCATAGGCACACACATACCTATACACATATACATATGCATATATATAAACATGATTGGGATTGAAAAGGAGATAGGAGCATCTTCTTTACGATATGTGAAATGGAGTTTAGATGTGATAAGGTGACATTAGTGCAGGGATTTGTAAACGAGTTGTTATTGCACATGATTTGTGGGCATATTAATAATATTGCACATGATTTGTGGACATATTAATATTGCACGTGATTTGTGGACATATTAATAATATTGCACGTGATTTGTGGACATATTAATATTGCACGTGATTTGTGGACATATTAATAATATTGCACGTGATTTGTGGACATATTATTGCATGTGGTTATTTCACAGTGTTATTGTACAGTCTGACAGCAGCAGGGAGGAACGACCTGCGGTATCGTTCCTTCTTGCACTGAGGATGCCTCAGTCTGTCACTGAACGAGCTGCTCAACTCCACTACAGTCCGGTGCAGAGGGTGAGAGGAGTTGTTCATGATGGATTTGAGCTTGGTTAACACCCTCCTCTCAGCCACCTCCTCCAGACAGTCCAGAGGGCAGCCCAGGACAGAGCTGGACTTCCTGACCAGCTTGTTCAGTCTCTTTCTCTCCCACTCTGTGCTGCCCGGGGACCAACAGACAACAGCATAGAGGAGAGCTGAGGCTACGACAGAGTTGTAGAAGGTCTTAAGCAGAGGCCTGCTCACTCCAAAGGATCTCAGTCTCCACAGGAGGTGGAGGTGACTCTGGCCTTTTTTGTACAGGGCGTCGGTGTTGTGAGTCCAGTCCAGTTTGCTGTTGAGGTGAACACCCAGGTATTTGAGAGTCCACGTCTTTATGTCCTCCCCCTGGATGTTCACTGGTGGATGAGGTGGTGGTTTCCTCCTGAAGTCGATCACCATCTCCTTCGTCGTACTGGTGTTGAGACACAAGTGGTTGTGCTCACACCAGTCCACGAAGTCTGTGATGACCAACCGGTACTCCAGCTCGTTCCCCTCAGACATGCGACCCACAATGATGGAGTCATCAGAGAACTTCTGGAGGTGGCAGCTGTCTGTGTTGTAGGTGAAGTCTGAGGTGTAGAGGGTGAAGAGGAAAGGCGAGAGGACGGTGCCCTGGGGGGCCCCGCTGCTGCACCTTACCACCTCAGACTGACAGCCGCGCAGCCTCACGTGCTGCAGGCGGTCAGTGAGGTAGTCGATGGTCCAGGCAGCGAGGTGTCCATCCACACCTGCATCCTCCAGTTTCCCCCTCAGCAGTGCCGGTCTGATGGTGTTGAAAGCGCTGGAGAAGTCAAAGAACATGACTCTCACAGCGCTCCCGCCGGTCTCCAGGTGGGTGAGCACTTGTTGCAGTAGGTAGATGACAGCGTCATCTACCCCGATGTTGGGCCTGTAGGCGAACTGCAGTGGGTCCCGGGTGTCGCTCACCACGGTGGGGAGGTGAGACATACAGTCGCGGGGTGGGAGGGACGAGGTCCGGGGTGTAGTGAAGGTGACCGGGCGGTAGAAGGTGGTGGGTCAAAGTCCCTGGAGGGCTGGCTGCTAGAGACATGTGGGGGGCCAGGAGCAGGCGGGGGAGCAGGCGTGGAGGAGCCGAAACGGTTAAAGTAGCTGTTTAGCTCCTCTGCAAACTGAGAATCCCCATCTGCAGTCCTGCTGGCACCCTGCCCAAATCCGGAGGCGGTCTTAAGGCATCTCCACATGTCTCTGACGTTGTTCTGGGCCAGCTGCTCCTCCATCTTCCCTCCATACACCTTCTTGGCTGCACGGATCTTCCACTGGAGCTCCTGTTGCACTCTACACTGCTCCTGTCTGTCTCCTGAGTTGAAGGCCCTCTTCTTCTGGTTCATCAGGGCCTTCAGCTTGGGGGTCACCCAGGGGTGGTTGTTGGGGAAGCACCGTACCCTCCGGGTGGGCACAGTGCTCTCCACACAGAAGTTCATGTAGTCAGTGATACACTGGGTCAGGCCGTTGATGTCTTCACCATAAGAGTTTTGAAACATACTCCAGTCTGTGGTTCTGAAACAGTCCCTCAGCCTCTCAGTGGCCTCTTCAGTCCAGAGTTTCACTGACCTTTTGTGTATTGGTTCTCTTCTCACTGTGGGTGTGTATTGGGGGAGCAGATAGACGAGATTGTGATCAGTGCGTCCCAGTGGGGGGACGGGGGTGGAGGTGTAAGTGTCCTCCACATTAGCGTAAAAAAAGGTCCAGTATTCTATTGTCCCTGGAAAAAATTCTACCTACGTCTGTTGAAACGGGCCGATATCGTGCTATTCCAGAAGAAGACAGAATTTGCTTGTTGTGTGACTTACATGAAATAGAGAATGAGGCTCACTTTATATTTTATTGCCCATTCTATGATAACCTGCGTCACGCTCTTTTTGTTAAAATGTACAATAAGAGACCGGATATCATAAATATTCCATTTATGTATAAGAGAAAGTGATTCTATATATTGTGGAAATATGTAATGTTCCTTTTTAGATGACTGTAACATTAAATATTTTTATGTTTTGTAATGAGACTAAATTAATTTATGTAGTGTATGTAATACTCTTGTTATGGTGTCTTATATAAGCCCATGTGGGCTCAGCGACCTGTGGTCGCATGACACGTTAATAAACTTTCATTCATTCATATATATATATATATATATGTGTGTGTGTGTGTTTCTCTAGTGATTTTAGATGAATGAAACTAGCAGACACCATCTTATTCATGCTCTGTTGGCTTATATGAAATGTAAGGTGACGATGCTCGGGCTGAAAGAAATACAGCTACTTTATTTGTCCTCTGTTCTGTATAAAAGCTCTGGACTGTTGCATTAGCTGCGGCAGGAGCAAGGTGAGAGTGGTGACTGTAAGAAAGCTGGTGAATTACATCAGTAACACCTTATTTAATGATTGCTTCACAGTGGTTACTTTCAACAGTGTAAGACATCTAGAAGTTGAGTATTTTATTCATAAGTAAAGACAGTTAATTTAGTTATTTGAAAAAACACGATCTACAAGAATATGTTGAGTTTACCAGAAATTACATATGAGATGAAAGGCTAGATTTGATGTTTTGGTGAAAGAAAATTTTGTATTTCTTCATAACTGGTGTAAATAAAGTCCAACACATATTCAGTGTCTTGGAAATGTTCATGTATCCATCCCCTGAGTTTTCTGAAGAAAATTGCAATAAAACTGATGATAAATGTCTTGGTGAGATGCTGAAGAATGGAATAGAGCCTTTATTGTCATTGGAGATATATAGATACAGTGGAACTTGTCCTCTGCATTTAACCATCCTAATTACAGTTAGACACAATCCAACCACTAGGAGCAGTGGGCAGCCACAGTCCAGCGCCCGGGGACCAACTCCAGATGTAGACGCTGCCTTGGTCAGGGGCAGAGAAAGGAGCGGACCCTAAACAAGCATGTTTATTTGATTGTGGGAGGAAACCGGAGTGCCCGGAGGAAACCCACGCAGACACGGGGAGAACATGCAAACTCCACACAGAAAGGCCAGGACTCGATCCCACGACCTTCTGTGCTAACCATTAAGCCACTGTACCACATCGTTCAGGTCTACAAAATATACATATTAAAAGCAGGAGAAGGACCTTGGAAAAATTGAAGAAAATAAGTGGGGGTTTTGAAACAAGCAGAGAACAACAAACTGTCCACCTTTGCCCAGTATCCTGCTCACAAGTTTTCGCATGCAACAAATTAGCTTTGGTGTGTGGTGGACAACAATAAAGTGGAATAAAACCAATAAGTGGAATAAAGCCAATACTATAAATTCAAGAACAAAACCAGAAATACGAAAAAATACCTAAAAAATGTATAGTGTGCGTTAGGATAGTCCTAATTTTGCAAAGTTTGAAAATTTAATACTCTGACCCCCTGAATAGGTTCCAATTGATGAGAAAACATACTGTGTAAAATTTTGTTTGTATAAATACATTTTTAGAGGTAGCTCAAAAGCATTAAAATTTTGCTATTTTCTGCTATATAATACAATACAAACTAAAGCTGGAAAATCACCTGTGGAGGCCATTTTGAAAAAATTCAAAATGTACAGGTCAAATTTTCTGGATGCTAATGTAACGTGTAAAGTCTCAGGGAGCTGGGGGAGGAAGGCTCTGTCGTAGTGAGAGAAGGTGTCAGTGAGTGTCACTGGCAAAAACCTGTTCTTATGGCAAGAGGATTTAGTCCTGATGCACCACAACCTCCTGACTCTCTCTAATGTCAGCAAGGACAGGACGGATGAGTCTGCTTACTTATGCAAGAAGTGCTGTGATCATAGGAATGTTACTGTTCTCTCTCGGTCCTGTTCGCATCACCTGGAACATCTGACAAATGTCGTCAATTCTGCTTGCCACATGACTTTGGATTGGTGATCAATCAATCAATCAATCAATTTTTTTATATAGCGCCAAATCACAACAAACAGTTGTGCCCCAAGGCGCTTTATATTGTAAGGCAAGGCCATACAATACGTCTACGTCTATAGCAGCATAACTAAGGGATGGTTCAGGGTCACCTGATCCAGCCCTAACTATAAGCTTTAGCAAAAAGGAAAGTTTTAAGCCTAATCTTAAAAGTAGAGAGGGTGTCTGTCTCCCTGATCTGAATTGGGAGCTGGTTCCGCAGGAGAGGAACCTGAAAGCTGAAGGCTCTGCCTCCCATTCTACTCTTACAAACCCTAGGAACTACAAGTAAGCCTGCAGTCTGAGAGCGAAGCACTCTATTGGGGTGATATGGTACTACGAGGTCCCTAAGATAAGATGGGACCTGATTATTCAAAACCTTATAAGTAAGAAGAAGAATTTTAAATTCTATTCTAGAATTAACAGGAAGCCAATGGAGAGAGGCCAATATGGGTGAGATATGCTCTCTCCTTCTAGTCCCCGTCAGTACTCTAGCTGCAGCATTTTGAATTAACTGAAGGCTTTTTAGGGAACTTTTAGGACAACCTGATAATAATGAATTACAATAGTCCAGCCTAGAGGAAATAAATGCATGAATTAGTTTTTCAGCATCACTCTGAGACAAGACCTTTCTGATTTTAGAGATATTGCGTAAATGCAAAAAAGCAGTCCTACATATTTGTTTAATATGCACTTTGAATGACATATCCTGATCAAAAATTACTCCAAGATTTCTCACAGTATTACTAGAGGTCAGGGTAATGCCATCCACAGTAAGGATCTGGTTAGACACCATGTTTCTAAGATTTGTGGGGCCAAGTACAATAACTTCAGTTTTATCTGAGTTTAAAAGCAGGAAATTAGAGGTCATCCATGTCTTTATGTCTGTAAGACAATCCTGGAGTTTAGCTAATTGGTGTGTGTCCTCTGGCTTCATGGATAGATAAAGCTGGGTATCATCTGCGTAACAATGAAAATTTAAGCAATACCGTCTAATAATACTGCCTAAGGGAAGCATGTATAAAGTGAATAAAATTGGTCCTAGCACAGAACCTTGTGGAACTCCATAATTAACTTTAGTCTGTGAAGAAGATTCCCCATTTACATGAACAAATTGTAATCTATTAGACAAATATGATTCAAACCACCGTAGCGCAGTGCCTTTAATACCTATGGCATGCTCTAATCTCTGTAATAAAATTTTATGGTCAACAGTATCAAAAGCAGCACTGAGGTCTAACAGAACAAGCACAGAGATGAGTCCACTGTCCGAGGCCATAAGAAGATCATTTGTAACCTTCACTAATGCTGTTTCTGTACTATGATGAATTCTAAAACCTGACTGAAACTCTTCAAATAGACCATTCCTCTGCAGATGATCAGTTAGCTGTTTTACAACTACCCTTTCAAGAATTTTTGAGAGAAAAGGAAGGTTGGAGATTGGCCTATAATTAGCTAAGATAGCTGGGTCAAGTGATGGCTTTTTAAGTAATGGTTTAATTACTGCCACCTTAAAAGCCTGTGGTACATAGCCAACTAACAAAGATAGATTGATCATATTTAAGATCGAAGCATTAAATAATGTTAGGGCTTCCTTGAGCAGCCTGGTAGGAATGGGGTCTAATAAACATGTTGATGGTTTGGATGAAGTAACTAATGAAAATAACTCAGAACAATCGGAGAGAAAGAGTCTAACCAAATACCGGCATCACTGAAAGCAGCCAAAGATAACGATACGTCTTTGGGATGGTTATGAGTAATTTTTTCTCTAATAGTTAAAATTTTGTTAGCAAAGAAATGATCACAACAGTAGCTTACATCCCTTCACCAATCAGCACTGACATAGCTGAGACCAAGTTAAATGAGGCACCCAGGAGCTGCATTCATAGTACTATTCATATTACAGTTTAAAGTACTTTATTTAAAAATATTAATCAAATATTGGACACTTTGTGCCCTGTAATGGACTGGCAGCTTGTACAGGGTGAACCCTGCCTCTCACCCAATGACTGCTGGGATAGTCGCCAGCCCTTTAATGGAATAAGCAGGTATAGAAAATGAGTGAATGGACACCTTACTTTCATTCATAGTCATGGGCAAAAGTTTCTTTTCATTGTTCAAGGTGTTTTTAAAAATGGAAAAAGTTATATGTCTCCTTTTTTCTGACCAGACCATTGTCTATCTGACCTTTGACCTACACAGAGAAATAATTAGGACTGCTTTCCTCCATCTTTGTAACATAGCAAAGATTCATCCCATCCTGTCTACGGCTGATGCAGAAACTGATTCATGCCTTTGCCTCTTCTAGATTGGACTGTTGCAACGTCCTCTTCCCTGGTTTATCATAGTCCACAGCATTAGAGGTCTCCAACTGGTTCCAAATGCCCCCGCTAAAACCTTGACTAGAAGCAGAAGGTTTGACCACATAACACTGATCTTGGCCTCGCTTTTTTGGCTTCCCATCTCTCTAAGGTCTGATTTGAAGGTTTTATTGCTAACTCATGAAATTATTCACAGACTACTGCCTCCCTCCCTAGCCGACCTAATTAAACCATACACAGTAAAATCGCCAGTGTTAAATTAACACTGGCTGAATGGTGTGATCAAGGCAGCTTCACACCAGCGGCCGAATGATGGCGACTCACTCTCAACCGGAATCCAAGTGCCACCCACGAACATCCAACACCACTCACAGGGCACTTAGAAAATGTGGGGCCATTTTTGCCAGCACAAAAATAGAGAGCAGGCGACCACTTTTGAGCTGTAGTCCTGGTGTTCGAAAGCTCAAAGGGTGGTCACTGTGTTGTGTCTGCCCACAAGCAACACAAATGGCGTGAGTGTGTAGTACCCCCCCCAGCAATATGAATGGCATGTGAGTGTGTGCCCCCCCAGCAACAGAATGGCGTGTTAGTGTGTCATTCCTCACCCCACACCATGTTCCAACTTCGTCAATGTGCAGGTGAGGTGGCGAAGGCTTGAACAGTGACCAGAGTGCAATCACTGTCCAGCGCAGCGCGCACATCTGGGCGGCTGTCATGTCCATGATGGAACAGCTGACTGCTGTGTCATTGCAACTCACAGCTGGAGAACACATATGCTTAACCCCAACCCTTGTTGGAAATTGTGCTGCCAGTGTGCTGTTGTGTTATTAGTTCAGTTTCATATAAATCATCCAAAAACCCAGAATGTCTCAGCCGAGTTTACATGGTCTACAACATGTAAGACAACAGTCGCTGAAATTATCCATAATATGAGAGTGCTGTGGACAGAAAAGAACTGTTACAGTTTTAGAGAAAAATAACTGACAACAGAGATACACATTAGATTTTATACACGGTATGTTGGGATGCTCATGTAAAATAGATCATGTGTGATAAAGTACAAAAAGAATTACTGCTTGAATGAAAGTTGGTGAAAGAGGTGTGAGGACAGGAATTGGTGATAATAGAGGAGACGAAACAATGAAAGGAGGAGGTCACAGAGGAGACCATTTGAACTTCTTGAAGTTCATGGTGCTTTTTTGTTCAAACATGTCTTTGTCAAAACAACATTTATTATGTTCAGACTGAATGCAGCTGAAATACAAACATCAGTGCTTTGATCGCCTCTTAGTTTTCACAGTCTAAGGCACCAGAGCCAGACAGGATAGTGGTTCACCTGTGGAAGACTCTCACGAGAAAATGATATGGCTACAGAACCAGGGGCCTCATTTCTAAAACATTGTTGTCAGATTCCTACTAAAACCGCTGCATACTGCAGCAGATTCATACTAAAAATACACATATGAACAAAGGGCAAAAATGACATACCAAAACAAATCACACATAAAATCATTTGTACACACACCAGTGATGTGTATCAAAATCGATTGTAATCCTGTGGAAAGCCTGTGATTTCCTCTCTTGATATTCATTACTCACTAATAGCTCCATCTATATGACATACTTCATTAAGGTTCAATAATTTAATATTATTGCAAATGAAAGCTATAGGAATTGGTTTTGAGCAATTTCGTTTGTTGGTCCACAAGGGTGTGCAACACCAATGCATTAAAAAAAAAGAAAAGAAGGAAAACAATCTTTGCAATAAATTGAAAATTTGCATCGTCTTGTAATTGTGGCTGTTTGAACAGGTTCTGAACCTAAACCTGACAGAGTAGAAGTGATGATGTTTTAATTGATGATGTCTGTAATTTATGTCTGTATCATGGTCCAAGCAGAGGGTCACCCCTTTGAGTCTGGTCTGCTTGAGGTTTCTTCCTCAGAGGGAGTTTTTCTTTACCACTGTTGCTCTGGGGGTTAGTAAGGTTAGACCTTACTTGGGTGAAGCACCTTGAGGCAACTCTGTTGTGATTTGGCGCTATATAAATGAAAACAAATTGAAATTAATAAGCTAACAGAACATGAACCAGCTGCTGTCTGTTAGCTTAAATGTGTTTATAAAAAAAGACCCCAGAATTAAAGAAGAAATTTTGCTTTTAACAATTGGACCTCATTTCTGACATAAAATACAGCCGTTTCCTCATCAATATAAGTCTGGTGTGATTAGAAGTCCATGGTTCAAATGACGTGTTCAATTCAAATCTGAGGCAAACATTTTTGTTCTTCTACTAAGGTGGATTACAACTTTTTGTGGTACACAGCACCAACTACTGGACAGGAGGAACCTAGCAGTCAATGTGACTGATTTCAAGATGCAGGTCTTTCAAGCAGACGTGTGGTGCCATGATATGTGTCCAATCAGATTTCAGGGAGTCCAGTGCAACCCAAATGATCTCTTGAATTATTCAATGTGGTTCAAAGTTAATAAATTATCATTAAGTATAAAAAAGTCAAATTTTATGTTATTTGCTGGCAATAAAAAATGTAATCATGATCAAATTAAAATTTAAATAGACAAAAAAGAAATATCAATGGTCTCTTCTACATGTGTTTTGGGTGTATGGATGGATGACAAATTGTGCTGGAAAGAACATATTGAACATGTTTGTAAAAAAATAACTAAATCAATAGGAATCATAAGCAAAATAAGATATTTTGTACATCACAAATGTCTTTTAACATTATATTACAGTTTAGTTTATCCATATTTAACTTACTGCAATACTGTATGGGGAAGCACCTTTGTAACTTATATAAACAAAATTTTTCTCTTACAGAAATAAATTTGTTTGAATAGCTACCTTTTTGAAACCTAGCGCTCCTAATGCACCTTTTGTTTTTTAAATTGCAGCTCTTAAATATCTATCATATAAATATTTTCCTGACCTGTATATTTGTCTTCAGGGCTCTTCATGATAATAGCTGGCCTTTTTTTTATTATATTAAATATTATTTTTTGCATAACCATCAAATTATTAATTATCCGACAAGGCAGACCTCATATTTGCATTTATTTTTGCATAGAACGACTCATCAGCGTCACATTAGATATCATGGTGTTAAATCTTGGAATAATACAGTACATCTTCTAAATCCACCCATCACCTTATACAGATATAAAAGTGGATTAAAAGCAGAGCTCCTGTATGACTATTTATAATGTTAATATATTACCTGGTTTTAACTGATTCAAACATCTTATACTTCATGAACTGATTTAATCCTTTTGTATATTGTTGTGATATTTTTGTTTTTCTTTTTGTTTGGGAGTGGGTTTCTGATTAGCCTCTTTGGCTTCTACCTCTCCCCTGCACAGTACGTTCATATTGTGTTTCTTTTCTTATAATCTCATGTGTTTATATATATATATATATATATATATATATATATATATATATATATGCATGTACATATTTTAGCAGTTGTCTTCGTCCCAGTGTGTTATTTCAGACTATAAACTCAGTTGTAAATCCACACACCTCTGTTTTGATGGACGCTACAACCACAACCTGTGAGGAGTTTCTTCAGTTTTTTATTGATAAGGTTTCATCAGTCAGACAGAACGCTGATCAGAGCTGTAATGTTGAGTTGTCTGCTCCTCGTGCACATTCTGCTGTGCTCGAACAGTTTGAGCCCATTTTTTTTGCATCTCTCGCTGATGTTGTAAAACACATAAAATCTACAAGTTGTCCTTTTGATGTTGTTCCAGCTAAGGTGCTGAAGGAGGTTTTTAATACTGTTGGGGCGGGTCTCCTAACTTTTGATTTTTGCTTGTCTTAGATCAGGGTCTGTTCCAGCTGCTTTAAAACATGCTGTGGTTCAACCTCTTCTTAAAAAACCTCACCTGGACTCATCAGTTTTATCAGATTTTAGACCTGTGTCTCATCTGCCATTTCTATCTAAGGTTTTAGAAAAGGTTGTCTTTTTACAGTTACAATCATTTTTAGAAGACAATCTCATCCTTGAAAAATTCCAATCTGGGTTTAGATCGTGACACAGCACTGAGTCAGCACTTTTAAAAGTTCATAATGACATCACTTTGTCGGTGGATGCAGGGAATCCTGCTGTGCTGGTTCTGTTGGACCTCACAGCAGCCTTTGATACTGTGGATCACACAGTACTTGTTTCCCGGTTGGAACATTTTATTGGCATTCATGGTACTGCACTTAAGTGGTTTAGATCATATTTGGCTGAAAGGAGCTTTTCTGTCATGATTGGGGACCTTTCCTCATCAACTGCTCCTCTGTGCTGTGGAGTGCCGCAGGGATCTGTCCTTGGGCCGATTCTATTTTCTTTGTACATTCTGCCATTGGGGTCAATTATAACCCAGCACAACCTGTCCTTTCATTGTTAGATAATTGGCAAAGCTTCTGGGGAAAACCTAGTCTTGTTAGGAGAGACGGCATCCATCCCACTTTGGATGGAGCAGCTCTCATTTCTAGAAATCTGGCCAATTTTCTTAAATCCTCCAAACCGTGACTATCCAGGGTTGGGACCAGGAAGCAGAGTTGTACCTCTCTGCAGCTTCTCTCCCCCTGCCATCCCCTCATTACCCCATCCCCGTAGAGACGGTGCCTGCTCCCAGACTACCAATAACCAGCAAAAATCTATTTAAGCATAAAAATTCAAAAAGAAAAAATAATATAGCACCTTCAACTGCACCACAGACTAAAACAGTTAAATGTGGTCTATTAAACATTAGGTCTCTCTCTTCTAAGTCCCTGTTGGTAAATGATATAATAATTGATCAACGTATTGATTTATTCTGCCTAACAGAAACCTGGTTACAGCAGGATGAATATGTTAGTTTAAATGAGTCAACACCCCCCGAGTCACACTAACTGTCAGAATGCTCGTAGCACGGGCCGGGGCGGAGGATTAGCAGCAATCTTCCATTCCAGCTTATTAATTAATCAAAAACCCAGACAGAGCTTTAATTCATTTGAAAGCTTGACTCTTAGTCTTGTCCTTCCAAATTGGAAGTTCCAAAAACCAGTTTTATTTGTTATTATCTATCGTCCACCTGGTCGTTACTGTGAGTTTCTCTGTGAATTTTCAGACCTTTTGTCTGACTTAGTGCTTAGCTCAGATAAGATAATTATAGTGGGCGATTTTAACATCCACACAGATGCTGAAAATGACAGCCTCAACACTGCATTTAATCTATTATTAGACTCTATTGGCTTTGCTCAAAAAGTAAATGAGTCCACCCACCACTTTAATCATATCTTAGATCTTGTTCTGACTTATGGTATGGAAATAGAAGACTTAACAGTATTCCCTGAAAACTCCCTTCTGTCTGATCATTTCTTAACATTTACATTTACTCTGATGGACTACCCAGCAGTGGGGAATAAGTTTCATTACACTAGAAGTCTTTCAGAAAGCGCTGTAACTAGGTTTAAGGATATGATTCCTTCTTTATGTTCTCTAATGCCATATACCAACACAGTGCAGAGTAGCTACCTAAACTCTGTAAGTGAGATAGAGTATCTCGTCAATAGTTTTACATCCTCATTGAAGACAACTTTGGATGCTGTAGCTCCTCTAAAAAAGAGAGCTTTAAATCAGAAGTGCCTGACTCCGTGGTATAACTCACAAACTCGTAGCTTAAAGCAGATAACCCGTAAGTTGGAGAGGAAATGGCGACTCACTAATTTAGAAGATCTTCACTTAGCCTGGAAAAAGAGTCTGTTGCTCTATAAAAAAGCCCTCCGTAAAGCTAGGACATCTTTCTACTCATCACTAATTGAAGAAAATAAGAACAACCCCAGGTTTCTTTTCAGCACTGTAGCCAGGCTGACAAAGAGTCAGAGCTCTATTGAGCTGAGTATTCCATTAACTTTAACTAGTAATGACTTCATGACTTTCTTTGCTAACAAAATTTTAACTATTAGAGAAAAAATTACTCATAACCATCCCAAAGACGTATCGTTATCTTTGGCTGCTTTCAGTGATGCCGGTATTTGGTTAGACTCTTTCTCTCCGATTGTTCTGTCTGAGTTATTTTCATTAGTTACTTCATCCAAACCATCAACATGTTTATTAGACCCCATTCCTACCAGGCTGCTCAAGGAAGCCCTACCATTATTTAATGCTTCGATCTTAAATATGATCAATCTATCTTTGTTAGTTGGCTATGTACCACAGGCTTTTAAGGTGGCAGTAATTAAACCATTACTTAAAAAGCCATCACTTGACCCAGCTATCTTAGCTAATTATAGGCCAATCTCCAACCTTCCTTTTCTCTCAAAAATTCTTGAAAGGGTAGTTGTAAAACAGCTAACTGATCATCTGCAGAGGAATGGTCTATTTGAAGAGTTTCAGTCAGGTTTTAGAATTCATCATAGTACAGAAACAGCATTAGTGAAGGTTACAAATGATCTTCTTATGGCCTCGGACAGTGGACTCATCTCTGTGCTTGTTCTGTTAGACCTCAGTGCTGCTTTTGATACTGTTGACCATAAAATTTTATTACAGAGATTAGAGCATGCCATAGGTATTAAAGGCACTGCGCTGCGGTGGTTTGAATCATATTTGTCTAATAGATTACAATTTGTTCATGTAAATGGGGAATCTTCTTCACAGACTAAAGTTAATTATGGAGTTCCACAAGGTTCTGTGCTAGGACCAATTTTATTCACTTTATACATGCTTCCCTTAGGCAGTATTATTAGACGGTATTGCTTAAATTTTCATTGTTACGCAGATGATACCCAGCTTTATCTATCCATGAAGCCAGAGGACACACACCAATTAGCTAAACTGCAGGATTGTCTTACAGACATAAAGACATGGATGACCTCTAATTTCCTGCTTTTAAACTCAGATAAAACTGAAGTTATTGTACTTGGCCCCACAAATCTTAGAAACATGGTGTCTAACCAGATCCTTACTCTGGATGGCATTACCCTGACCTCTAGTAATACTGTGAGAAATCTTGGAGTCATTTTTTATCAGGATATGTCATTCAAAGCGCATATTAAACAAATATGTAGGACTGCTTTTTTGCATTTACGCAATATCTCTAAAATCAGAAAGGTCTTGTCTCAGAGTGATGCTGAAAAACTAATTCATGCATTTATTTCCTCTAGGCTGGACTATTGTAATTCATTATTATCAGGTTGTCCTAAAAGTTCCCTAAAAAGCCTTCAGTTAATTCAAAATGCTGCAGCTAGAGTACTGACGGGGACTAGAAGGAGAGAGCATATCTCACCCATATTGGCCTCTCTTCATTGGCTTCCTGTTAATTCTAGAATAGAATTTAAAATTCTTCTTCTTACTTATAAGGTTTTGAATAATCAGGTCCCATCTTATCTTAGGGACCTCGTAGTACCATATCACCCCAATAGAGGGCTTCGCTCTCAGACTGCAGGCTTACTTGTAGTTCCTAGGGTTTGTAAGAGTAGAATGGGAGGCAGAGCCTTCAGCTTTCAGGCTCCTCTCCTGTGGAACCAGCTCCCAATTCAGATCAGGGAGACAGACACCCTCTCTACTTTTAAGATTAGGCTTAAAACTTTCCTTTTTGCTAAAGCTTATAGTTAGGGCTGGATCAGGTGACCCTGAACCATCCCTTAGTTATGCTGCTATAGACGTAGACTGCTGGGGGGTTCCCATGATGCACTGTTTCTTTCTCTTTTTGCTCTGTATGCACCACTCTGCATTTAATCATTAGTGATCGATCTCTGCTCCCCTCCACAGCATGTCTTTTTCCTGGTTCTCTCCCTCAGCCCCAACCAGTCCCAGCAGAAGACTGCCCCTCCCTGAGCCTGGTTCTGCTGGAGGTTTCTTCCTGTTAAAAGGGAGTTTTTCCTTCCCACTGTAGCCAAGTGCTTGCTCACAGGGGGTCGTTTTGACCGTTGGGGTTTTACATAATTATTGTATGGCCTTGCCTTACAATATAAAGCGCCTTGGGGCAACTGTTTGTTGTGATTTGGCGCTATATAAAAAAATTGATTGATTGATTGATGTTCCAAGGTCAAGATATAAACGCTGGGGTGATCATGCTTTGGCGGTAGCTGGCCCCAGACTGTGGAATGAGCTACCTCTTGAGTTACGTACTATTCCTGACCTAGCACTTTTTAAATCTAAATTAAAGACTTATTTATTTAAACTGGCTTTTAACACTTAGTGGGGAGGTGACATGTTCTGTTTTTTACATGCTGTTTTAAAATTTTATTCTATATGTGTTTTATTTTTGTGAATTTGTGTTTTTAATGTTAAGCACTTTGGACACCAGTTGGTGCTGTAAAGCGCTTTATAAATAAATAAACAAATAAATAAATAAATATATATATGTGTGCATTTTTTTATTCTCTTTCTATTGTGATTGTCATTTGTGCTAAATAAATGAAAATGAAAACCCTGGCCTCTGCTCTAACTAGACCCATGCCAGGAAGTGTTCAACATTTGACATTTCCTGTTTCACTGTTGGCTCAAATTTTGGCACTTCCTGTTTCAGTGTGAACTTGCCACTGAGTTCCTGCGAGATTCATTGGAATCTTATCTGTCAATCCAGCAGGTTTTTGACATGACATTTCCTGTTTCACTGTGGATTCAAAATTTGACACTTCTTGTATGGGCTACAGTGTACCATGAGCTCGTATTATTATTAATAAGCATATGTGACGGACATGAATGAGTGAAGCTCTTCAGCATCTCACCATGTCATTTAGGTCCTTCAGACTTTACTCTGAGTAAATGCTTCAGCAGAGCATTAGCATAGCAAAAACCTTTCAGCTTCTGGGGGGGGGGGGCCCTCCCTCACCTCCACACCTTTTTAAGCATTTTTCTTTATTTGCCTCTCACATGACTGGAAAAGCTCCTCGCCATCTAACCATGTCATTTAGGTCCTTCAGACTTTTTTCAGTAAAATTGTTCTTGGGAGCATGAGCATAACCAAAACCTTTCAGCTTCTGCCCCCCCCGCCTTTTTAAGCATTTTCCTTATTTTGCCCTAAAATGCACAGCAATGCACCAAATTGCACCATTTTTCGAGAAATTGGTCCCCCAGACCCCCCAACGCAATATAGCTAGCTTTCAAGCTCACGTATCTTCTTCTCTTTTCAAAGAAATTGGTTAGCAGCTGCTTTCCCCTCATTTAGCTTTCTTTCCCTGTCCTTTTTTGAAAACCGGACTTTGATTTTTTTTTTAGGAAAGACATATTTTATTTTAGCCTAAACACAAGGGCTGCAACCAACAATTATTTTACTAATCAGTTCATCGGTCAATTATTTTCTGATTAATCATTTTGTTTTTTACTTAATGTGAGTTTTGCCATTATTTCTTTAAGTGAGTTATTATTAAAAGGACTTTATCACACAACATCAACGTTTGAGCTTGTAACAAAGTTATGATGTTATGTTCTGGTCAAAAACATACCTGGAGTAGTGTTTAGTTTTATTTTGCACATACATACATCACCGACACACCACAGAGAGATTTACATCAGGTTTAGATGCCGACAGCAACTATCTCAACCACTGACAACATATTACAGCAAGAGTCCACAAACGTATTTTAAAGGCCTGACTAAAGTGTAATATGTTATATTTAATAAGATATTTTCATGAAAAAAGACACAAATGTGCAGTTTACTGCATTTTATTTTTCCTTGTGTAAAAACACTTCTATATTTATTTATTTCTGTTCATTGTTAGTTGGATTTATCTTTTCTGTTGTGTTTAATAAGGTTCTTTTGTTTCTTTCTCTAAAATTGTATTGTAGCATTACTGGTTATTATTACTATTATTGTTGTTGCTATTATTACTAATATATAAATAAAAAATAAATTTAAAAATATTACAATTTGTAATACATTTGACTCTTTTATGACAACAAATGCTGAGCCATGAATTATTATACAACAACAACTTAATGCTAACTTTAACATTGAAAACGCCACTGTTTCGATCTGCGAATCACTGCTTCGATTGGTTCAAGGTTCAAAGCAAAGCAGAAACGGTTGATTATATTGAAGAAACGAAACATTTGCGGTAAAACAAAGTTATTTAACAACTAATCGATGACTAAATTATTTGACAACTATTTTAATAATCGATTAGTTGTTTCAGCTCTACTAAACACCTTCTCTTTCTGTCAGATCCCGTGTGGGACATGTGTGTGTGTGTGTGTGTGTGTGTGTGTGGCAGCGTGTCGCCTGTGCGCCTGGACTAAACCATTGTACAACTGTGCAGGGGTGGAAGGGCCCTCAGAGATCTTTCAATATTATTGTTAGAGCAGAATTATGTTTTGCAACATTTATACATTCATTCTAATTATATGCTTTTACAACATGAATTGTATGGACATTAATAACATGCAACACAAAAATGTATTTAATGCCAATTTTTTGTGCCCCCCCCCCCCCATGCTCTGGGCCCTGGGTACATAGTACCCTTTACCCCCCCAGTCCGACGCCCCTGGGTGTACCTTAGTATACACGAGTAGAGTTCCACCTTAGATTTGGAATGTATAATAAAAGATATACCTTACTGAATTTTCATATCAATATGATAAACGATATGACTATGATTTGACACAAAGTGCAGCAACAGTGAAAATTAAACCTTCTTAAACAAAACAGTAATAATATCACACTAATTTTACACTCATCATAAGGTTAAGATACTGTGCCCTCCAAATGTATTGGAACACTTGGAATTTCACACATTTTAATTTGTTAATGCCATTTTAAATACTAGAAAAACAAAAAATAAAGAATAAAAATTTCTAAAATTATCTTCCTCATACTCAAACTGAAAGCAAATCTCTAAAACCTGATAAAACCTGTAAATAATCAGTTTTATTGCCAGTTTTCTTTGGACAAGTCAGGGGATGAAAACATGATAAATGATAAGAATGGTGACAAAGGTCAGTTTCAGTTTGTACACGGGTCAAAAGTTAAAGTTGCTCCATTAATTTTGCTCCAGCTGTATTTGTACTGAATTTGATTGTGTCACCTCTTAACTAACAGACAGACATGGCAACCTGAATTAAAGGAGAAATGCTGCTTTTAACAACCTGCACCTCATTTTTGTCATAAAATACGGTCATTTACTCACCAATATAAGTTTGGTGTGATTAGAAGTCCATAGTTCAAAGGACATGTTCAGATGAAATCTGAAGCAAACATTTTTCTTCTTCTACTCAGGTGGATTAGAACGTTTTGTGGTACACCACACACTGGACAGGAGGAACCTAGCAGTCAGTGTGACTCGCTGATTTCAAAATGCAGCTCTTTCAACCAGACGTGTGGTGCTGTGACATGTCAATCATCTGTGTCCAATCAGATTTCAGGGGAGTCCAGTGAAACCCCGGCCTCTGCTCTAGCTCCACCCATGCCAGGAAGTGTTTGACATTTCCTGTTTCACTGTGACTGAGAATTCGGCGGTTCCTGTTTGAGTGTGAGTTTGCCACTGAGTTCCCACGAGATTCCATGGGATCTCGTCCATCAATCCAGGAAGTGTTTGATATTTGAACATTTCCTGTTTTACTGTGGACTTGAATTTTGGCACTTCGTGTTTAGGACGCCCTGTACCATGAGCGAGCTTCACTTCGCTCATATTATTATTATTCTTTTGTGTATGTGTTCATTCTCTGTATCGGTTTGTTTGTTCATGTTTGGGTCCCCCATGTTCCATCCCTGAACCCTCATGTGTCTGTAGTGTTTTCCATTTGCACATCCTTCACGTTTGAGTTTTCACATTGCTTTTCTGTTAGTTATTGGTCTTGTGTTCTGTTCACTCTTATTTTATGTTGACTTTCACTCTTGCACGTTATCACTCCTCAGTTCTGTTTTGTGATTCTCCTCCTCTTCAGTTATTGTAATTTATTTTCTTTTACTCCTATTGTTCCTTTTATTGCCATTATTATTCTTACACTTGGTTTGTCTGTTCAGTTAAGTCATCTCCACACACTTTGCTCCTCCCACATGAGTCTGAAGTTCCTCCTTGTTTTTCATCCACGTGTAGCCAATTTCACCTGCATTACTTAAGCACTTCCTTGTTTATCAGTCAGTGCTGGCTCATTGTTCATGTTTCCTCTGTCCTCTCTGGTTTTTGTTTGCTCCCTAAGAATTTCTCTGTGAGCATGTTTCAAGACTCTGTGTTTCTTTGTAGCCCCCCAGGTCATGATTAAGTGACCTTTTGGTTTGTTTTAGGATTGGGTTTTCTGGAGCTGTGTGGATTTTTGTGGGAACTTGGTCATGTGCACATTTGAGACTGTTTTGGTCTTGTGTGGATTTTTGAGAGAAAATAAATCACCTTTTGGGCACCATATCCTCTCGAGTTTTCTGCCTGCATTTATTGGGGTTCATCTCAACAATCCTAACACCAAGAGCTGAAACTACAAGTACATCTGGATTGTTTCAACTCCATTGTGGTGGTTAACAAAAACAAAATTACAAAACTGTGTTAGTGCAGCTGAGCCATACAAAAAAAATTAAACAATTACACATAACAGTTTTTAAAACAAAATTTAAACTTTAATAAAATTTTTCTATTTCAATTCAGAATTAAATGTTAAACTTTGTTTTTTACATCTCATGTTGTCTTCTACTCTTTTCTTTTGTTGTCATATTCATTGTGTGGTGTGCAGATACAATCCATTTCAGTCCCCATCAGAGTCTCTGAGCATTCCAGTCCAGCATATCAATTACTAAATAAATAAAGCGTATCTCTGAGGAACTGAAAATTTTCCTTTTCAGGTCATTCATTTGGAACTGTTGTATGTTCAAATATGATGATCATGGACCAAAGTGGTGGAATGTGGATTTTGGCCTGTTGATGGCATGAGAGGAACAATTGCATCATCATCCTGAGTTGATGTGTTTGAAGCATTTATACCATTAAGCAGGAGCATCCATCGTACTTTCTTAGTTTACCTAGACATTGCACTGCTGGTCTTCAATCTGGGCTTGAACTAACAATATTAGCAGCAGTGACTCTTGTAATTGTACTTTGAATCATGAAAGTATTCACAGCTCTTCACTTTTTCCACATTTTATGTGACAGCCTTATTCCAAAATTAATTAAATTATTTTTTCCCCTCAAAATTCTACTCATAACACCCCATAATGACAGTGACATGTTTTGTAGATTTATATATAAAAAAAGCTAAAAAAAAAAAATCACATGTACATCAGTATTCAGTCTTTGCCATGAAGCTCAAAATTGAGCTCAGGTGCCTCCTGTTTCCACTGATCATTCTTGAGGTGTTTCTACAGCTTAAGGTCCCATAGTTGACAGTCAGAGTACAAACCAAGCATGAAGTCAGAAGAGGTCTGTAGACCTCTGAGGCAGTATTGTCTCAAAGCACAAATCTGGGGAAGGGTACAGGAACATTTCTGCTGCTTTGAACGTCCTAATGAGCACAGTGACCTCCATCATCTGTAAATGGAAGATCAGATCCACCAGGACTCTTCCTAGAGCTGGCCACCCGTCTAAAATGAGTGATCGGAGGAGAAGGGCCTTAATCAGTGAGGTGGCCACGAACCCGATGGTAAGTAAGTTAGTAAGTAAGTAATGTTTATTTCTATAGCACCTTTCACAGACAAGGAAAGTCACAAGGTGCTTCACAAAAGGCACACACAGATAAAAATTCTGAGAATAAAAGACAATGTACATCACAATAAAATAACACTAAGACACACACAGTGGTCATAAAACAGTCCTCTCACTGCTAAGGTTTGACTGCCTGGAGAAACAGAAGGGTTTTAAGTTTGCTCTTAAAAATACTGACAGAGTCCAGCAAACAAAGAGACAAAGGGAGATCATTCCAGAGCCTCGGTGCAACGGCCTGGAAAGAGCGATCTCCTCAGGTCTTAAAGTGGGTACGAGGGACCTCAGAAGGTTCTGATCCACTGACCTCAGGCTCCGAGCGGGAGCGTAGGGACATAACAGGTCTCTAATGTAGGAGGGAGCCTGACCATGCAAACCTCTAAAATACTAGGATCTTAAAATGGAAACGCAACAACACTGGGAGCCAATGAAGAGACTTTAAAATAGGAGAGATATGAGTCCTTCTGTCTGACTGAGACAGCAGCCTTGCTGCAGAATTTTGGACCTGCTGCAGACGGGACAGCTCCTTTTTGTTCAGACAGGAAAACAAACCGTTGCAGTAGTCCAAATGAGAAGATACAAAGGCATGAATAATCAACTCAAGATCATCTTTTGAAACAACTGATCTGAGTTTGGAAATCTTCCTCAGCTGGTAGAAACAGTTTTTGGTTAGCTGCTTGGAATGATGCTCAAATGACATTTCTTTATCAAAGATAACACCTAGATTTCTCAGGCTAGATTTTGCAGATGAGCTCAAAAGACCTAAATACTGTTTAATCCCCGGACTGACATCATTGGGGCAACCACCAGCACCTCAGTTTTATCCAAATTTAATTGCAGGGAATTTGTGCCAAGCCACTGTTTTATTTTCTCAAGGCAGTTCAGTAGTAATTTCTGGATCTCAGAGGCTTTAAATTAGCACTAAATTTGGATGTCATCAGCAAATAAATAATAAGAAATATCAACGAACTCCTGGATAATCTTTCCCAAGGGGAAAAAATAGAGCAAAAACAAAATTGGGCCCATAACAGAACCCTGGGGTACACCACACGTCAAACTGGCAGAGTCAGAAATGATCTGATTTGCAGTGACACTAAAGCTATGACCTGACAAATAAGAGATGAACCACGCAAACCGACCGAACTGCGTAGTCTTGTTTGCAGGATTTTATGATCGACAGTGTCAAATGCAAAGCACAGATCTAAGAGTTGAGGTTCGATCAACAGATAAATTCTGTTGTCAAAGCTAGTTTTTTCCAACTTCGCCTCTTGGCTAAAATAAAGCACTTTCTCAGTAGACGTGATCTTGAGACGGCCATTCATGCTTTCATCAGCTCCAGACTTGATTATTGTAATGCACTTTATGCGGGCATTAATCAGTCGTCTCTTGCGCGTCTCCAGTTGGTGCAGAATGCTGCTGCTCGTCTTTTGACAAACACTTCTAGACGTGAGCATATTGCGCCCATCCTATACTCACTCCACTGGCTTCCAGTTCGTTTTAGAATTGATTTTAAAATTTTAATGTTTGTTTTTAAAGCTATTTATGGCCTTGCACCTCCCTACTTGTCTGAAATTTTAACTTTGCGCACCTACAGTAGGACGTTAAGGGCGTCTGGCCAGCTTTACTTAGATGTTCCAAGGTCAAGATATAAACGCTGGGGTGATCATGCTTTGGCGGTAGCTGGCCCCAGACTGTGGAATGAGCTACCTCTTGAGTTACGTACTATTCCTGACCTAGCACTTTTTAAATCTAAGTTAAAGACTTATTTATTTAAACTGGCTTTTAACACTTAGTGGGGAGGTGACATGTTCTGTTATTTTTATGTTTTGTTTTTTTTTTTTATGTGTTGTTTTAAAATTTTATTTTATGTGTTTTATTTTGTAAATTTGTGTTTTTAATGTTAAGCACTTTGGACACCAGTCGGTGCTGTAAAGCGCTTTATAAATAAATGTTGATTGATTGTTGATTGATTGACTAGAACGGTGCATTTTCCACAATCCGCAGACATCAAAATATCACTAGATACTTTGAGTAGGGCGGTTTCCATAGAGTGATGCCTGCGGAAACCAGACTGATATGTGCCAAACATGTTGAAAGTCACTAAGAAGGAAATTAACTGATCATAAACCACCTTCTCCAAGACTTTGGACAGGAATGGAAGTTTGGAGATAGGTTGGAAGTTTTTCAGATCATAAGGGTCCAGATTAGACTTTTTGAGACGTGGTTCCACAAATGCATGTTTAAAAGAGCTGGAGAATACTCTGTCACTCTGTGAGAGCACCAGCATTCCTCTGTGTAGAGAGGAGAACCTTCCAGAAGGACAGCCATCTCTGCAGCAATCAACCAATCAGGACTGTATGGTAGAGTGGCCAGACGGAAGCCACTCCTTAGTAAAAGACAACATGACAACATGCCTGGAGTTTAACAAAAGGCACCTGAAGGACTCTCAGACCAGGAGAAGCAAAATTCTGTGATGAATGCAGCAATGTCCAGAGACATCCTGGATGGAAACCTGCTCCAGAGCTCTCATGACCACAGACTGGGGTGACGGTTCTTCTTTCAGCAGGACAATGACTCTAAGCACACAGCCAAGATATCAAAGAAGGGGCTTCAGGACAACTCTGTGAATGTCCTTGAGTGGTCCAGCCAGAGCCCAGACTTGAATCCGATCAAACATCTCTGGAGTGATCTGAAAATGTCTGTGCACTGACGTTTCCCATCCAACCTGATGGAGCTTGAGAGGTGCTGCAAAGAGGAATGGACCAAACTGCCCAAAGATAGGTGCACCAAGCTGGTGGCATCATATTCAAGAAGACTTGAGGCTGGAATTGCTGCCAAAGGTGCATCAACAAAGTACTGAGCAAAGGCTGTGAATACTTATGGACATGTAATTTCTTAGTTTTTAATTTTTCATCAATTTGAAAAAAAAAAAAAATCATGTTGTCATTGTGGGGTGTTGTAAGTAGAATTTTGAGGGAATTTACTCCATTTTGGAAAAAGGCTGTAACATAACAAAATGTGGAAAAAGTGAAGTGTTGTGAAAACTTTCTGGATGCACTGTTGTTGTAGTAACAGTGGTATCAGTTGTCATGGAAACAATGATTAGTAGTCGTCGTAGCGGTAGGCATTAGTATATGCATAGCGGTAGTCATAGCCATCACCTCGCTCTGTCTTGGTCTGCAGAGATTCAGGCTGGAATGACACTGATTTAATGACTCCTCCTGTCTCCTCCATCACTTTGACCTCAGTGGAGTAAGTTGAGGCAGTGTCCTCCAGCAATGGGGACCAACTGGAGAGACCTGATTGTTTTGGAGGAGCACAGGACTGATAAGATGGGAGACCAGCTGGAGGTTTGGAGCATGGCTGGTATGAAGGGAGTGCTGTTGGAGGTTTTGGACAGGGCTGATAGGACACCTGAGTGGGAGGACAGGAAGATGAAGACAGCATAGAGAGGGGTTTTGGAGAAATATGAGAGAGCACAAGGAGGAAAAGGAATATTCATTTTGAAATTAAGGCTTGAGTGTTGTTGTGTAATTATGAACTCACCTTTGTTGTTGTGGTGATGATGGTCTTTAGTGCTGCAGGGGATCCTGGGGTGTTTCCAGGGTAACGACAGGGGTATTCTGTGCTATAGTAATGGTGGTTGTCACCATACGAGGTAGAGTTCTTCAGCAGCTCCTTCCAGCCAGGAACAGGTTTAGCCTGTGGCTCAAAGGAGGTTGAAGCAGAAGAGGAGAGAGGAGCAGACAAAGAAGAGGTGGAGGAGGTGGAGCCCAGGACTGGAGCCACCCTGTGCACACAAATATGCACACATCAAACATACATTCATGCTGAACATGGTAAGGTTAGACCTTACCCTTGTGAAACATGTTGTGGCGACTTACAGTGGGGAAAATAAATATTTGACCCCCTGTCAGTTTTGCAGGTTTTACCACCAACAAAGAATGTAGACATCTGTAACTTTTATCGTAGGTACACTTCAACTGTGAGAGACAGAATCTAAAAAAAAAAAAAAAAATCCAGAAAAATCACACTGTATGATTTTTAAATAATTCATTTGCATTTTATTGCATAAAATAAGTATTTGAACACCAACCAACCAGCAAGAATTCTGTCTCTCACAGACCTGTTAATTTTTCTTTAAGAAGCGCTCTTATTCTGCACTCTTTACCTGTATTAATTGCACCTGTTTGAACTTGTTACCTGTATAAAAGACACCTGTTCACACACTCAATCAATCACACTCCAACCTGTCCACCATAGCCAAGAACAAAGAGCTGTCTAAGGACACCAGGGACAAAACTGTAGACCTGCACAAGGCTGGGATGGACTACAGGACAACAGGCAAGCAGCTTGGTAGAAGACAACAACTGTTATGATTATTTATTAGAAAGTGGAAGAAACACAAGATGACTGTCAATCTCCCTCGGTCTGGGATTCCATGCAAGATCTCACTTTGTGGGGTAAGGATGATTCTGAGAAAGCTCAGAACTACACAGGAGGACCTGGTCAATGACCTGAAGAGAGCTGGGACCACAGTAACAAAGATTACATTAGTAACACATGATGCTGTCATGGTTTAAAATCCTGCAGGGCAGCAAGTTCCCCTGCTCAAGCCAGCACATGTCCAGGCCCGTTTGAAGTTCACCAGTGACCATCTGGATGATCCAGAGGAGGCATGGGAGAAGGTCATGTGGTCAGATGAGACCAGAATAGACCTTTTTGGAATCAACTCCACTTACCATGTTTAGAGGATCAATCAATCAATCAATTTTTTTTATATAGCGCCAAATCACAACAAACAGTTGCCCCAAGGCGCTTTATATTGTAAGGCAAGGCCATACAATAATTATGTAAAACCCCAACGGTCAAAACGACCCCCTGTGAGCAAGCACTTGGCTACAGTGGGAAGGAAAAACTCCCTTTTAACAGGAAGAAACCTCCAGCAGAACCAGGCTCAGGGAGGGGCAGTCTTCTGCTGGGACTGGTTGGGGCTGAGGGAGAGAACCAGGAAAAAGACATGCTGTGGAGGGGAGCAGAGATCGATCACTAATGATTAAATGCAGAGTGGTGCATACAGAGCAAAAAGAGAAAGAAACAGTGCATCATGGGAACCCCCCAGCAGTCTACGTCTATAGCAGCATAACTAAGGGATGGTTCAGGGTCACCTGATCCAGCCCTAACTATAAGCTTTAGCAAAAAGGAAAGTTTTAAGCCTAATCTTAAAAGTAGAGAGGGTGTCTGTCTCCCTGATCTGAATTGGGAGCTGGTTCCACAGGAGAGGAGCCTGAAAGCTGAAGGCTCTGCCTCCCATTCTACTCTTACAAACCCTAGGAACTACAAGTAAGCCTGCAGTCTGAGAGCGAAGCGCTCTATTGGGGTGATGAGAGGATGAGATGATGGGAGGATGAGAACAACCCCAAGAAAACCATCCCAACTGTGAAGCATGGGGGTGGAAACATCATACTCTGGGGGTGCTCTTCTGCAAAGGGGACAGGACGACTGCACCGTATTGAAGGGAAGATGGATGGGGTCATGTATTGTGAGATTTTGGCCAACAACCTCCTTCCCTCAGTAAGAGCATTGAAGATGAGTCATGGCTGGGTCTTCCAGCATGACAATGACCCCAAACACACAGCCAGGGCAACTAAGAAGGGGCTCTGTAGGAAGCGTTTCAAGGTCATGGAGTGGCCTGGCCAGTCTCCAGACCTGAACTCAATAGAAAATCTTTGGAGGGAGCTGAAACTCCAAACCTGAAAGATCTAGAGAAGATCTGTATGGAGGAGTGGACCAAAATCCCTGCTGCAGTGTGTGAAAACTTGGTCAAGAACTACAGGAAACGTCTGACCTCTGTAATGGCAGACAAATGTTTCTGTACCAAATATTAAGGTCTGTTTTTCTAGGGGGTCAAATACTTATTTTATGCAATAAAATGCAAAATATTAATAATTATTTAAAAATCATACAATGTGATTTACTGGATTTTTTTTTTAGATTCTGTCTCTCACAGTTGAAGTGTACCTACGATAAAAATTACAGACCACTACATTCTTTGTAGGTGGGAAAACCTGTAAAACTGCCAGGGGGTCAAATACTTATTTTCCCCAATGTATGTTGTGATTTGGTGCCATGTAAAATAATTGAATTGAACAACTTTGTGTGTGATAGAAAAGCAAACCTGTGGTCACAGAGGTCAGAGGTCACAGGGTAAGAAGGAGATGTTAAGTATCCTGGGAAGTCATAGCTGGGTCGGCTCATATACAGTCTAGGATTGGCCGGTTTCTGCAGTGCAGCTGGGGACTCTGCTAGTGTGTTGTGGGCGTTGTAGTAAGACTCGGGGCCCTGGAATGCTGGGTAATGTGACTGGAGAGGGATGTTTGAGTCAAAGGAGATTCTCTCTGGTGGCTCCACACAGGAAAGGAATGCGGTGCCCAGAGCCTGTAAGTAACAGCAACAAAGTCTTTAACAAACATCACTGTTCAGTCAGTTTAGACATGGTGAGGATTTTTTGTCCATGTAGCGTTTAAGACCTGACCGCTGTTTGTATTTTATTTTTTGATTTACTCTGGTCAGTCATTTTGCCATTTGGCATGTTTCTCTGTGTATGATCCAATCTACAGGCTCCTCAGCTTTGAAGACCTCAGCAGCTGGACAGGATGAAGGACATTTCAGCATTTTAACTGCCGGTAGCAGATAGATAATTATTTTTCCTTGCTGGGATGGACTGGTTGTCACCCAAGAAAGTTCTGTAGTGTGGTGAATGCAGCAACGTGCAATGCCAGCCCATGCTCCCAGACCTGATATGATCATTGCTGAATATTCAGAGCCTGTCCTGACTCTTTGTCTGTTCCTGGCCATAGGGAGGTAATATTCTAGGGATTAGAGATGTCACCTTGTGACCACAGAATCCTCAGTTCTATTCCCCTTGATAAGTAAGGATTAAACAACTCAAAGCTGTGCATTATACGGTTTGAATGCATGACACGGAGTCTAAAACACCACAACGCGAAGCGGAGTGGTGTTACTCCGCAAAGTGCATTCAAACCGTATAATGCACAGCTTTGAGTTGTTTAATCCTCTTATACCATGGTCCCACACAGTGAGCTAACACACAAATATTTATTTAAGTTAACAGAACTCCATAAAAATGCGTAAGTATTTGGGACTATTTTATGCCAGTCTCAAGATATTTTCATCATTGGCAACCATTCTCTTCTTCTTTCCCGTCTTCAATGCTCGTCGCTCACATCATCAGAGCGCTGCAGCTTCTGGGACTTGTAGTCCTGATGTGACGACAAGAGTTTCTGACGCTCTCTGGGCACTGGATGGAAATCGTGGAGTGGATTTTAAGCTAGTCAGGCCTATTCAAAGATGTCAGTCTGTCAACCCCACGGAAGTCTTCAGTTTGGGTCTCATCAACATCAGATCGCTGTCCTCGAACTCCCTGTTGATTAACGATCTAATTATGGATCATCACTTGGACATGATTGGGCTATGTGAAACCTGGCTCAAACCCACAGCTGTTCTTCCTCTGAATGAGGCCTGCCCACCAGCGCACACATTTAGTCACATGTCTCGTGGTGCGAAGCAAGGCGGGGGTGTTGCTTTTATTTATAAATCTATGTTTACCTTATTAACTGTTGGGGGTCATAAATATAATTCGTTTGAGCATCTGACTCTCCACTCTGCCCATGATGCTTCGTACTGTCATGGTCAGAAGTATGGAAATCAGTCATGTTATTTTGTCACTGTTTATAGGCCTCCCAGTCCATATTCTGAATTCTTGGATCAATCAATCAATCAATTTTTTTTATATAGCGCCAAATCACAACAAACAGTTGCCCCAAGGCGCTTTATATTGTAAGGCAAGGCCATACAATAATTATGTAAAACCCCAACGGTCAAAACGACCCCCTGTGAGCAAGCACTTGGCTATAGTGGGAAGGAAAAACTCCCTTTTAACAGGAACAATGGTGAATTTGGTGCGTTCATCTCTAACTTGTCAGCTAGTGCGGACAACATTTTGATTAAACTGAACATTTAGATAAAACTGAAGTTATTGTACTTGGCCCCACAAATCTTAGAAACATGGTGTCTAACCAGATCCTTACTCTGGATGGCATTACCCTGACCTCTAGTAATACTGTGACAAATCTTGGAGTCATTTTTGATCAGGATGTCATTCAAAGCGCATATTAAACAAATATGTAGGACTGCTTTTTTGCATTTACGCAATATCTCTAAAATCAGAAAGGTCTTGTCTCAAAGTGATGCTGAAAAACTAATTCATGCATTTATTTCCTCTAGGCTGGACTATTGTAATTCATTATTATCAGGTTGTCCTAAAAGTTCCCTAAAAAGCCTTCAGTTAATTCAAAATGCTGCAGCTAGAGTACTGACGGGGACTAGAAGGAGAGATCATATCTCACCCATATTGGCCTCTCTTCATTGGCTTCCTGTTAATTCTAGAATAGAATTTAAAATTCTTCTTCTTACTTATAAGGTTTTGAATAATCAGGTCCCATCTTATCTTAGGGACCTCGTAGTACCATATCACCCCAATAGAGCGCTTCGCTCTCAGACTGCAGGCTTACTTGTAGTTCCTAGGGTTTGTAAGAGTAGAATGGGAGGCAGAGCCTTCAGCTTTCAGGCTCCTCTCCTGTGGAACCAGCTCCCAATTCAGATCAGGGAGACAGACACCCTCTCTACTTTTAAGATTAGGCTTAAAACTTTCCTTTTTGCTAAAGCTTATAGTTAGGGCTGGATCAGGTGACCCTGAACCATCCCTTAGTTATGCTGCTATAGACGTAGACTGCTGGGGGGTTCCCATGATGCACTGTTTCTTTCTCTTTTTGCTCTGTATGCACCACTCTGCATTTAATCATTAGTGATCGATCTCTGCTCCCCTCCACAGCATGTCTTTTTCCTGGTTCTCTCCCTCAGCCCCAACCAGTCTCAGCAGAAGACTGCCCCTCCCTGAGCCTGGTTCTGCTGGAGGTTTCTTCCTGTTAAAAGGGAGTTTTTCCTTCCCACTGTAGCCAAGTGCTTGCTCACAGGGGGTCGTTTTGACCGTTGGGGTTTTACATAATTATTGTATGGCCTTGCCTTACAATATAAAGCGCCTTGGGGCAAATGTTTGTTGTGATTTGGCGCTATATAAAAAAATTGATTGATTGATTATTGGTGACTTTAACATTCATATAAATAAGCCCTCTGATCCCCTTTGCAAATAATTTATGGAACTTGTGGCTGCGTTAGGATTCCAGCAATGCATTCAGGACTCAACGGACATTAGTGGAAATACCCTTGATTTGGTTCTCGCGCGTGGCCTTGCTGTCATAAACACTGACATTTTGCCTCTTGCCTCGGTGGTCTCTGACCACTCATTTATTAGGTTTACATTTACGTTGTGGCGTTGAGTGGAGTGTAAACCTTGTCGACTTCTGTGGAGACGCATTAATCCCTCAACTATGACTGAACTCAAAGCCAGACTGCCTGAAATTTTGGCTTCAGGGTTGGAGAATGTTCAGTCAGTGGATAGTCTTGCGGATGGCTTGAATTCAGCGCTCAAGACTACACTAGATAAGGTTGCACCTCTTCTTTTAAGGCCACGCCTTCCCAAGGCACAGTTGCCTTGGTTCAGTGGTTACTTGCGTGACCTTTGGCAGAAGGCCAGAGGTATGGAATGGAAATGGCGTAGCTCCAAATTAGAGGTGTTCCACCTTGCATGGCATGATGCTATCTTAGCTTATAAGCATGCACTCCTGGCTACAAAGCGGGCCTATTATTCTGATTTGATCAATAAAAACAAGCATAACTCAAAGTTTTTGTTTGAAACTGTAGCTTTCCTCATTCATGGAAGGTTGAGCATATCTCAGCAGGCCTTGGTCCAACCACCACATACTGCTATGGAGGTGGATGGTCCCACTGAGGTGTTACCCAGATTTACAGATTTTGATGGTATCTCACTAGGCGCGCTGATGAAGCTCGTGATGTCTACAAAAAGCACAACATGCTTATCTGATCCCATACCAACAAAACTGTTTAAGGACCTGTGGCCCATTCTGTGGCCGACTGTGCTGGAAATTATAAATCTCTCATTAATTTCTGGATCTGTTCCTAAATGTCTCAAGTCTACAGTGATTAAACCATTGCTTAAGAAATCCAATCTCAACCCTAGTGTATTGAAAAATTATAGACCGATATCAACTCTATCATTTTGTTCTAAAATCCTGGGAAAAGTGGTTTTGCGACAGCTCGTGGACTATCTTACTGAGAATAATCTTTTTGAGCCATTGAAGTCTGCTTTTAGAAAATGTCACTCCACAGAGACGGCTCTTACTAAAGTTGTGAATGACCTTTTGTGAGCAATGGACTCGGATACCACTACAGTGGTGCTGTTGGATCTTAGTGCTGCGTTTGATACTGTGGATCATCATATTTTACTCGACAGACTGGAGAATCAGTTTGGGATTACGGGAACTGCCCTTGCATGGTTGACGTCATACCTGTCTAGTCATTCTTACTGTGTGTTGTGCAATGGCGCATCTTCTGATCTTAGGGATATGAAGTTTTGGGTTCCGCAGGGATCCATTTTAGGCCCCCTGCTTTTTTCCCCTTTATGTAGCACCCTTTGGGAATATACTGCAGCATTTTGGGATTGCCTTTCATTGCTATGCTGATGACACCCAATTGTACATGCCAATAACTGCTGGTAATCTCTTTCACATAAAGTCTTTGGAAGATTACCTTGCATCAGTGAGAAGTTAGATGTCTAGTAACTTCCTACTTTTAAATTCTGATAAGACTGAAGTGATGGTTCTTGGTCCAGCAAGGTATCAGCATCAATTTGATCAGCTAGCGCTTACCTTAGGTTTGTGTGTTATACATCATATGGATAAAGTGAGGAACCTTGGGGTAATTTTTGATCCTATGTTGTCATTTGACCTCCACATTAGAGATATTATGAGGACTGCTTTCTTCCATTTCTTCCGAAATATAGTGAAGATTCATCCCATCCTGTCTATGGCTGATTCTGAGACCCTGATTCATGCATTTGTCTCTTCTAGATTGGATTATTGCAATGTTCCACATTACGCCCATTTTGGCGTCCCTGCACTGGCTCCCAATCGCTGCAAGATCAGATTTTAAGGTACTGTTATTAGTTTATAAGACTGTTCATGGATTTGCACCTCCCTATCTAGCCCTATCTGGCTGACCTGGTAAGGCCCTATGTACCAGCTCGGGCCCTGCGTTCTCAGGGTGCAGGAATTCTGTGTGTTCCCAGGGTGAATAAAAAGTCTGCTGGTCACAGAGCTTTCACCTACCGTGCCCCAGCTCTGTGGAACAATCTCCCAGCACACATACGAAAGTCTGATACTGTGGAAACTTTTAAATCACGTTTAAAGATTCATTTGTTTTCCTTGTTTTTATTTTTATTCTTGTATTCTTGTATGGTTTTGTGTTTTTAAATTTTTAATTCAGTTTTTATTATGTTGTGTGAAGTGCCTTGAGATGATTTCATCATGAATTGGCACTATATAAATTAATACATTTGATTTGATTTTGATTTGATTTCAATCTTGTCCAGTTTGTCTGATGTTAAATCTTTACGCCATTGCTTTTGCTGTTCTTCTCATTTGCTCTCCTCTTTCCATTCCTCAAACATTTTATTTTGGCCAAAAATCTTAAAATTCACTTGGAAATCCATGTTTTATCGCATTTCTGTCATTCACCTGTCTAAACGCAGCTGATCTGCGCCAACTGATTTGCACGTTGCTGTGGTGACGACCAGAGCAGAGTGATATTACAGTGACTTAACTCGCTGAACTACGTGTGTGGAGACACAAAAATAATGCACGCCACTTAGACATGGAATTCTCACTGACCGTGGTATAACATAAAATTACTAAATTTCTTTATGAAATTGTCTTAATCCCCAAGTTGTGCTTGGTGTAGCACTATGAGCATCTGCATCAGATGGACAAGCATGACTCAGATCACTTGAAAACAGTGGTGGGCACAGCTAACCAAAAAAATGAGCTTCAATAACAGATAATCAGCAAACTGATTATAAAGCTAAACCGATAAACCACCAAAAAATTTATCGGAAGCTACAGATAACCGATAAATTCCAGTATTGTCTCCAGTACATTTGCAACTACGAACAAGCTGATTTTGAGTTTTAACACCACGATCACTTCTGGTAGCATCAAAGGCAACCACAGACCCAAACAATGAGTCAGCACTTCTGTCTTTGTGCACCCTGTCCCCTGCTGGAAGCTCCTGTTTACTACATAACTTCCAGCAGTGAAGCAGGTGAGAGGAACAGCTCAGCTCGGCTCTCAACTCAATAACAGCATTGCTGTGAGGCAGAGGTCTTGGAAAATAAAAGAGTGCTGACTTATGATTTGGTTTATAAATAAAATTAATACTGATAGATTAACTCCATTAATGTCAATTCTGTCATTTGTACAAAGTTAAAATATATATCTTTTAATGTTGAATAAGGCACTAATTCTGAAGTTTTGTAACAAACACAGACAGATGTCAAAGGATTATCGGTAAAATGTGCCTCCACTAACACTGACTGGTTGACTCATTCATTCTATGTAAACCAACACGTTAATGTGAGGTGTGTCGTGTGTTGTTTACAGATAAATGTGCTTTTGTAAAATATGACATTTTTTTATTTGTAAAAAAATAAAGGCATTTAAAAAAAAAAGCCAAGTTGTAATTAGATAACCGTCTGATATAACCGGTGTCAAAATAAATAGAACACTACAGTAGAGACCTTGAAAACCTGCCAAAACAAAATTCCAGATAATTCCTGTCTGCTATGTTTAAGATGCGTGGAATTTAATAAACACAAACTGAATTTCAGACATCTTGTATATATTACTCTGGAACAAAGACGACAGACAGTGCATGCCATAAGTAAGACGTTAAAGAGCAAACAGGAATCGATTGCAGTGATTTCAATTGAAAATAATAGAGGAGCAACCTGAGCTTCTTCTGGCATTTTTACATAAAACAAACACAGTAACAATGTCTATAAACCCAGAGAATATATTCACGAGAGTTTTAGACACAATATACAAAGAGTTTAATGCTGTTGTCCATGTGGAGCCTGATCAGAGCGTCTCAAATTCATTTCTTCTGTCGTGAATGTACTGAGGTATCCATAATACAGCATGTCCACACTAAAACCTTCAAAACTAGTGGATTACTTTAAAACTAAAACATATATCTGATATTTTCACTTTATAAAATTTCAGACGTGACGTTAATTTAAATAACTTGTCCAAAATTATTTTGGTTAAAATTTTAACCATAAGTTAAAACTGTATGCCTCTGGATGACTTGGGTGATATTGCCAGCATATCAGCATGGGGTCAAAAGAAATGAGCCTTTTTTTTTCCTTTTTCTTTTCAGTGACCAGTTCTCCTTTGCCTGCAGAGGATAGAGTGGTTTCTTCTAAAATCAGCTCTCCTCTGTTTACAGAAGATAGAACTGTGTATCTACTATGAAACATTTAACAGGTAGGTACTTAACTGATTTTAGATTTCATAGATGCTTGTAACTATTCAGCTTTGTCTACCACGTCTGCAAAAATATGTTAGCGGTCTACAAATTATCAGACCAAAACTTATCGGAAGATAATTAGTCTGATGATGGTTTTCAAAGTTATCTGAAACGTTAATCCGATAATGAAAACATTATCTTCGATAATTAGCGGTTAGCGGATAAGCGGAACTCTGCCCACCACTGCTTGAAAAGACCAATTTGTTGAGTTTTTCATATTTCACAGTTTGCTTTTGTTTGTTTTGATGACATCTCATATTCTTAAGCACTGTGTATGTATACATTAATAATGATGTGTGAATACACAACATTGTGTTTGACCAATGTTGTGTATTCATCCAGGTCTTCTTGTACATAGCTGTACTCACCTTCTTCAGTTCAGTTCTGATATCTCTGTAAACTTTGAGATAATTGTAAACATAGACTGTGCTGTCCAAGAGGACAGAGCTTCACTTAGTAACACAAATAGTCTTTAATCAACACTTGTTCTTGGACCCAGAACAAGTACAAAACAATTAACCATGTATGATGAACAGTTTTTAAAGATGAGACCTGTGTCTCCATGAGGCGTCTCTTGTGTGTGAATGCAGGTGAGCTGAGTCGTCTCTTCACCGAGCTTCTCCTTGCTTCAGTCTCTGACTTTGACTCTGGTCTGGCATGATCATGGACACCTTTAGCCTGGAAATATATCAGAACAATAAGTAATGTAACACAGCGTGATCAGATATTGATGGATGGCTTCAAGCATTTTGGACCACAAATAGTTAAGAATGGTGTCAAAACTGTGAGACATATGAAGAAAAAACCTGGAATGGTTCACAAATATGTCTGATCTAGGGCATATGTATGTTCATAGTTATTGTGCCATTAACAGATAACTTGTTTAGCCAGGTAACACGTAACTGATGAAATAGAGTAAAGGTCATCACCTGGAAGAAAATGGCTTTTCCATCAACTCTCCAAAAGTTGGTGACAGGATAACCACTATGTCCACGACACGCCAACAACTCCAGAGTGCCATTACAACTGGGACACAGTTTCTCTGTAACACAGGTTCATGTTCATTAACGTGTGTCTCTAATACATTAAACATGAACTTTACCTCAAATGTAAATAATATGCAGTGTCTTAAACATTAAATATCTGGGGGCCCATCTTCATCCTGGTGTAAAGCAGTGCACAGCGCAACACAAGTGGCACTCATAGATTCCACCTGATGCAGTTATATTTTTCCTGTACAGTCTGCATATATACTGGACAATGCCTGCATGACGTCACCCCTAGGTTTTCTACAGACACTTGGAACAACCAAAATGAAGCTCGTGTCTGAGCTATGTTATGGGAGATGCCATGTTCACAGCAGCTGAATGATGAACTCAAAGCATAAAGGGGTGGAGCGTATTTTCACTTTGTAAAACTTCAGACGTGACGTTAATGTAAGTAACTTCTCCGAAATTAGTTTGGTTAAAATTTTAACCATAAGTTAAAACTGTATGCCTCTGGATGACTTGGGTGATATTGCCAGCATATCAGTATGGGGTCAAAAGAAATGAGCCTTCTTTCTTTTTTGTGACTAGTTCTCCTTTGCCTTTGTAACCAACTGATTTTAAATTTCATAGATGTTTGTAACTACCGAGCTTTGTTTACCACATCTGCAAAAATATGTTCGCGGTCTAAAAATTATCGGACCAAAACTTATCGGAAGATAATTAGTCCGATGATGGTTTTCAAAGTTATCTGAAAAGCAAATCTGATAATGAAAACATTATCTTTGATAATTAGCAGTTAGCGGATTAGCGGAACTGTACCCACCACTGCCCCCAACACCTAATAAAGTAAACCTAGATTTGTTCATAAAAGCAACACCCCGCATTGCTTCACACCAAGAGACACATGACTAAATGTATACGCCGGTGGGCAGGCCTCATTCAAAGGAAGGAGAGTTGTGGGTTTGAGCCAAAAGAAGAAGAAAAAAAAAATCACAAATACAGTTGTCATGGAGGAGGAAACTAGCAACAGTGGCTTGCAAAGTATTTGGCCCCTTGGTATTTCACACATTTTAATTTGTTTATGGCATTTCAAATACAAAAATGTAAATCAGGCTTCTCAATATAAAAATTTCTAAAATTATCTTCCTTAGACTCAAACTGAAAGCAAATCTCTACAACTTGATATAAATTAATTAAAAACGTAAAAGCCAAGATGATGGGTTGCATAAGTCGTGGGCCCCTTTGGTGTAATATTTGTAAATAATCAGTTTTATTGCCAGTTTTCTTCAGACAAGTTGGGGGATGGATATATGAACATTTCCAAGTCACTGAATATGTCTTGGACTTTATTTACATCAGTTATGAAGAAATACAAACAATATGGCACTCTATGGTAAATCTGTGTGGAGTAGACAGTTCACAAAAACTGACTGTGCAAGAAGGAGAAGAGTGAGGAAAGCCACCAAGACACCCAAACAACCCAGAAAAAGTTATAGGCTTCTCTGGCTGTGATTGAAAAAATTGCGTACAGTGCAAGTTTTGCATTTTGTATCCCCAGTTATACAGCTTCATGATGAAGTGGCACGAAGGGGGATTTTCTTTCACCAAAACATTAAATCTAGGCTTGCATCTCAGATGTATCTTCTGGCAAATTGTTATTGAAATTTCAGGTCTTGTTTTTAATAAAACCCTCCTATAACTTTTGTATTTGAAATGCCATAAACAAATTAAATGTGTGAAATACCAAGGGGCTGAATAGTTTTGCAAGCCACTGCATAGAGACCAAAACCAGGCTGTAAACATGTTTTTCTCCAAAGTTGGACATTTTAACATCCTATCCTATGGGAAAGTGCTCTGTTTTGGAGCTAGCCTCAAGAGGTCAGTCAATAAACTGCACTTTTGCATTTGTTTAATTTCAACTGGTATGAGGTTCCCACTTGTTTTTATGCACACTGCCCACACCACATCAGTAGCAAGCTGAATTGCACTTATTTTTGTTTCCATGGGAGTTCTGGTCTTGAAATAAGGTGTGGTCTGATGGAGTCGCTGGGCATTGATATCTACCAGTAGAACATGTTTGCACTACTGATCATTACAAACCTGATCCAAACTTCAGGGCAGCATATTTGTGATACTGAAAGGATGCAACACTAAGAAGTACTTCACAGCACGTTTATGAAGCAAGTACAATCAGCTTGTGCACAGAACAAAACTGAATACAAGTATTAAATTAAACACTTAAAATAACTTTAATGTCTCTGGTTTGTATCATATTTTTATGCTGCTTTTATTTCTCCATGTGGATGGGGTCTGGAGATCAGGTCAGTAAAGGTGGTGATTCATTTTTACAGAGGCTCTGAAGTTTAAGCATGGCTTGAAATGAAAAATGTCTACCACTGATAATACACCGCTTAGATGCATGACAACCCATACTTTGATACAAAAAACCATTACAAAGACTAATCACAATCACAGTGAACAGTTTTTAGCTTACCTGAAAAGGTGTTACAGACAACTATGCCTGCTTCCATTTATTGAGGGATTTGCATGTGAGATCCATGTCAAAGGCTAAAACAGCTGCATCTGATAAGCATGATGCATTGTGGTCAGTGAACAATCTTCACACAGCATAGTCCATGTGCCCAAAGCCAGGTTTGACCTAACTGATACCACTTAAGGTGCCCAAACAACAATTACTAGCTAGCCTCATTATATCATAGCTTACACAAAAATCTATGGTTGCCATGACAGAGCTTTAAGCCTGGTCCACACGACAGGATTTTAAAATGATGTTTAGGTTTCCAAAACCTGAGAGACCACACACGTGAAGATAAAAAATCATGGATCTAACAGGTTTGGTCGTACAGTATGTGGTGTTCAGCCACATGGTGAGGACAACAACACCACACACGAACAGATTTCACACATGAACATTCACTGCTCAGACAGGAAATCTCACAAAATCTCTCGAGATTAAACGTGACTTCAGAGTAAACAAACGGAGGTACTTTGTGGACTATTTAAAACAGAGGGAAAAAACAATACAAAAAGAAAAAGGTGTTCTTTAAAACGAGTGGAGACAGCACGACCACCGGACTTTCTGGTAAGTCAGAACAGCTGTTTTGATTTTATTTTCCGCTCCGTGCGTCCGACACCTCGCTTTCTGATTGGCTGCATGTCACATTCAGCAGGTTGCGTGCTTGTTTTGGTCAGAGGACACAACACACTCTGCAATATCGGGCCAAAAAAATCCAACATGTTGAATATCCCCGATTTGCGATCGGAGCGCTCCTGACGTCCTTCTGAGCAGATCAGAGCGCTCTGAACACACCACACACGGCAGGAATATCTGATAAGATTATCTTTAGCGTCATCACGACTGTCGGGGCGTCCTTAAGATTGTCAGAAGGGGAAGACAGGCTCCGATATCGGCCTAATTATCCTGCCGTGTGAACCCGGCCTTAGCCAGGTAAGGGTCAATAAAGGATTACACAGGGGTCAACATTTAAAAATGTTCCAATCATATTGAAAGGTATGCTACATTATTTCTCTTATTCTGAAAATTCCAAAAAGGTATAGCTTGGGCTATCTATGAGGGAATGTTATGGGGTAAAAAATAACAAAAAAAGAAGGTGAGAAAGGTCTATTACAGTTTGTACAGGGGTCAAAAGTTAAAATTGCTACAATTTTGATAAAAAAAAGTGATGCAAAATATTGGTTGAGCTCATAAGATTAATAAATGGAATAGTTTTAACTGTGTTGAATACTTGGTTTCCAAATTAAAAGGTCCCTATAACCCTAACCCTATAACAAAGCACAACAGATGGTGCAATCTTTTCCTTTTTAAACCCCTACTAGCATCATTTAAAGGCAGGTCTGTAGTAATCCAAACCCAGGCAAATTTTAGATCCTGATTGATTTGGATCAAGAAGGTCATTCTATGAGAGGAAATCTGTGACCATCAATTTATTTCATTTTATACAGTTGTGCTGAAAAAGTTTACAAACCCTGTCAAAATATTTTTATTTTTTGGGCCATTTTTCAAAGAATATGAATGATAACACAAAAACGCTTCTTTCACTCATGGTTAGTGGTTGGGTGAAGTCATTTATTGTCAAACAACTGTGTTTACTCTTTTTAAATCATAATGACAACACAAACTACCCAAATGAACCTGATCCAAAGTTGACAGCTCCCTGTTCTTAACACCGTGTGTTGCCCCCTTTAACATCAATGACAGCTTGGAGTCTTTTGTGGTAGATGTGGGCAAGGCTTTCTGATGGTGAAGCTGCCACTGAATATGTCTTGGACTTTATTTACATCAGTTATGAAGATATACAAACAGTATGACACTCAGGAGAAGAGTGCAGAAAGCCACCAAGACAGCCAGAGAACCCAAAATAGCGTATAGGCGTATGTGGCTGTGATTAGAGAAATTGTGCACAGTGCAAGCTTTGCATTTTGTATCCCCAGTTTTCAGCTTCATGATGAAGTGGTATAAAGGAGGATTTTCTTAAAAAGAAGACCTGAAAGTTCAGCCACAAATTGCCAGAAGGTACATCAGAGATGCAAGCCTGGATTTGATCTGTTTTGGTGAAAGAATATCCTTCTACACTGTACTCCACTATGAAGCTGTGGCGACCCTAACCCAGGAGTGGACAAGTTCGGTCCTCGAGAGCCACATTCCTGACACTCTTAGTTGTCTCCCTGCTCCACCACACCTGAATCCAATGAAAGACTCGTTAGCAGACTTTTAATGAGCCTTTCATTGGATTCAGGTGTGCTGGCGCCGGGAGACAACTAAGAGTGTCAGGAATGTGGCTCTCGAGGACCGAACTTGGCCACCCCTGCTCTAACCCTCTAAGGGAGGGTTTTCCAGCAGCAGCAGCTGCGGAGCGGACGGGCCTCGAAGGCGGACTGAGCCCCCCGTGGTCAGTCAGTGTAGTTACTGCCCATAAGGTACAACCTTTTTTTTCCTAACTGTACAAAATGCCAAAAAAAGCCTTAAGTAGTGAAGATCTGGATGAGATCAAACTCTCCCTGAATTTCATGTCAGATGAACTCAGTGGAGTGGTTAAAAAGCAAACAGAACTGCTTGGTTTATTGAAGGAAGTTCGTGATCTCAAAAAAATCTTGCAAGAGAAAGACAATAAAATCAGATCATTGGAAAATCGTGTCGATGACCTTGAGCAACAAATGAGGATGGAGGAAGTAATTGTTTCAGGACTGAACATTAAGCATCGGACATACGCTCAGGCCACTGCTGTGGGCAGCGGTGCCAATGATGCAGATGACAGGCGAGAAGAAACTCACTCCCTGGAGCAACAGGTTGTTCAGTTTTTTTCCTTCCAAGGACATCCACATTAATAGTACTGGTATTGCTGATTGCCATTCAGTTGCAAGAAGAGACAAAAAGGCGAAACTGGTGATCATCATCTGGTTTGTAAATAGAAAGTTTAAGAATGAATTGTTAAGGCAAACAAAAAGTTGAAAGGAACCGAGGCGTATGTGAACGAACATTTGACAAAGAAAATTGCAGAGATTGCAAGACAAGCCAGAGTCCTTCACAAGCAGAAAAAAATTCAAGCGACATGGACCAGGAACTGTAAAGTGTGGATTAAACTAAATGGAACTCCGGAGGGAGCGAAGACCATAATGATAAGAGAGCTTGTGGATTTGGATAAATTTAAATGATTGCTCCTTTTGGATGAACATGTTCCTTACTGTTTCGATATTGTTTATTTGAAGGGATTTTGGTATGTTTTTGTTTCGTTTTCCTTTTTTGTTATGAGACAATTCTTGGTTAAATCCATATCACATACTGGTTTACATGAAATAGCCATATCATATTTAGTCGCATTTTTGGTTTGTCGATTACAACCCTTTTATGATGTCAATTGATTCTTTTTAACTTGCTTCTGCACAGGAGCTTGATCTAAAAGTGTTTGATTACTCTGAACACAAATCTCATAGCATTGATTACAATATACACTCAACAAAAATATAAACGCAACACTTTTGGTTTTGCTCCCATTTTGTATGAGATGAACTCAAAGATCTCAGACTTTTTCCACATACACAATATCACCATTTCCCTCAAATATTGTTCACAAACCAGTCTAAGTCTGTGATAGTGAGCACTTTTCCTTTGCTGAGATAATCCATCCCACCTCACAGGTGTGCCATACCAAGATTCTGATTAGACACCATGATTAGTGCACAGGTGTGCCTTAGACTGTCCACAATAAAAGGCCACTCTGAAAGGTGCAGTTTTGTTTTACTGGGGGGGGGGATACCAGTCAGTATCTGGTGTGACCACCATGTGCCTCATGTAGTGCAACACATCTCCTTCGCATAGAGTTGATCAGGTTGTCAATTGTGGCCTGTGGAATGTTGGTTCACTCCTCTTCAATGGCTATGCGAAGTTGCTGGATATTGGCAGGAATTGGTACACGCTGTCGTATACGCCGGTCCAGAGCATCCCAAACATGCTCAATGGGTGACATGTCTGGTGAGTATGCCGGCCATGCAAGAACTGGGACATTTTCAGCTTCCAAGAATTGTGTACAGATCCTTGCAACATGGGGCCGTGCATTATCGTGCTGCAACATGAGGTGATGTTCTTGGATGTATGGCACAACAATGGGCCTCAGGATCTCATCATGGTATCTCTGTGCATTCAAAATGCCATCAATAAAATGCACCTGTGTTCTTCATCCATAACAGACGCCTGCCCATACCATAACCCCACCGCCACCATGGGCCACTCGATCCACAACATTGACATCAGAAAACCGCTCACCCACACGATGCCACACACGCTGTCTGCCATCTGCCCTGGACAGTGTGAACCGGGATTCATCTGTGAAGAGAACACCTCTCCAATGTGCCAAACGCCAGCGAATGTGAGCATTTGCCCACTCAAGTCGGTTACGACGACGAACTGGAGTCAGGTCGAGACCCCGATGAAGACGACGAGCATGCAGATGAGCTTCCTTGAGATGGTTTCTGACAGTCTGTGCAGAAATTCTTTGGTTATGCAAACCGATTGCTTCAGCAGCTGTCCGAGTGGCTGGCCTCAGACGATCTTGGAGGTGAACATGCTGGGCTGGTGTGGTTACACGTGGTCTGCGGTTGTGAGGCTGGTTGGATGTACTGCCAAATTCTCTAAAACGCCTTTGGAGACGGCTCATGGTAGAGAAATGAACATTCAATACACGAGCAACAGCTCTGGTTGACATTCCTGCTGTCAGCATGCCAATTGCACGCTCCCTCAAATCTTGCGACATCTGTGGCATTGTGCTGTGTGATAAAACCGCACCTTTCAGAGTGGCCTTTTATTATGGGCAGTCTAAGGCACACCTGTGCACTAATCATGGTGTCTAATCAGCACCTTGATATGGCACACCTGTGAGGTGGGATGGATTATCTCAGCAAAGGAGAAGTGCTCACTATCACAGATTTAGACTGGTTTGTGAACAATATTTGAGGGAAATGGTGATATTGTGTATGTGGAAAAAGTTTTAGATCTTTGAGTTCATCTCATACAAAATGGGAGCAAAACCAAAAGTGTTGCGTTTATATTTTTGTTGAGTGTAGATCTGTGTTGTGGGCTGGGGTGTTTGGCTGGCTTGGTTTTTGTTTTCTGTTTCTCCCACCAGGTGGTATGCATTCAGGACTGAGTGGCTGAGCATCAGGACCTCACCCTGAACACCTGAGGCTTGTTATCACGTGCAGGTCATCAGGACTCACAACTGTGGTATATTTTGTCTTAATCAGAGATTGCTGCATTTAAACCTTGAATGCACAGTGTGTGATTGCCAGAGACTCGACCTTGTGAGCAGACGTGTGAGATCGACGTCAGGAGAACAATCTCACCATCACGGACGCAGAGACCGCTCCAGGTTTGACGCCACAGTTTGTGAAGGAGGATTGGGTGAGGTCCCACGCTCTTCAGCACACTTCCTGAGGTAATTTGGTTTTGGTGACTTTTATGAAGTAATGACAGTGGATTTGGTGTCCCTCACACCTTGTGTTAGTGAGCTGTCACGTTATGCTAATTGTCTAATCAGCTTCTGCTGCAGTGGAGATTTGAACTGAGTTGTTCCGTGCCTGCAGGGTAAGAAGCTGATGTATAGCTTTAAGCCAGGAAGTGTTTGTTGATTGCGTGCACCTTTGAGTTGTGTCTCTCTGTGTGGAGTTGGACTCACCTCATGTTTTCTTTCTTCACAGACTCGGTTTGTCGCGGCCACCTGGGGGGTGTCGGCGGGGTCCCTGGGTCCGAACTGCTGTGGCTCCGGACCGTTTGCGCTGCTGGGGGCGCGCCGTGTTTTCACCTCACCAGACCACGGACTGTTTAGTTGTTTAGCATCACTCACTGTTATGTTTATTAAATTCTGTTATCCTTTGAACCGTGCTCTGCTTATTTTATGCTGGGTCCTTCAAACGCTGGGTCAGTTCTCCACCCGCGTCCGAAACATAACAGTCTCTGGCCATTTAACAATGGACCAGCGGAAGCAGAGACGGTATTTTTGCTGGGAAGGCTGCAGCAGATGTTGGAGCTGATCCGGGATCAGTTGCGGGTGCGCTCCGCCCGGGTTGTGCGCGTTGGTGCGCGCATGACGGAGTTTACAGCTTGGGTCGCGTTGCACCCCGCTGTTACGGCTGTAGCCCTGTCTCCTCCCGTGCAGCGGGCTCCGACGCCTGTTGTAGCAGCCGCGGTGGTATTTAGTTTGCACGTTAAGCTGTCTGGTATAACCTGCTGTCGTTTGCAGCAGTGTGTATTGGTTTTTACTCTGTTACCACAGGGATTTTCTTATTTGGCACTTTGGCTCCCTCTGTTGGTGACAGAGTCACATTACCGTCTAGGTTCAAAGGATGGAAAATACGTTTTTCCATTCTTTGCACTTGACGATGTAGGCCAATGTTAGTTTTTTTTTTTGGTCTATTATCCGTTTCTTGTTTTAGTATGAGGTGTTTTTATCAGGGGTTAATTTGTTGTTTTTGTGGGTTTAAAGCACTGTCTGTGGTCTGGTGGAGTTGAAAATGCAGGCTGTCTGGAGCATAGTTTGACCCAGGTGACTTTATGTTAGTCTGTTAGTCTTTCTTTTTTATTTCTTTTGGTTTCACCTCCCAGGGTTTGATGGGACGGTCCTCTGGGGGGTGATGGGGGGGTAATTGGGTTGTTTTTTCTTTTTTTATTTTTGTTGTTCCCTCTCTTCTCCTCTGGCTCCAGCCGTGTGAGCCGTACGTTGTCGGCGTTGCTGGAGTGGTGCAGTTTGGTTATGCTGGGCGTTTCCCAGGTAACCTCTGCACCCGGGGGGGGGGGGGGGGGGGGGTTGGGGTATTATTTTTTATTCCCTGTCTTCTCCTCCGGCCCCAGCCGTTTGAGCCGTACGTTGTCGGCGTTGCTGGGGTGGTGCAGTTCGGTTATGCTGGGCGTTTCCCAGGTCACCTCTGCACCCGGGGGGGGGTTTGGGTTTTTTTTTTTTTATTCCCTTTGCAACCTCCAGCCTTGGCGCGCCTCTGTGCCGTTTGCCATTGGCGTTGCTGGGGTGGTGCAGTTCGGTTATGCTGGGCGTTTCCCAGGTAACCTCTGCACCCGGGTGGGGGGGGTTTAGGGTTTTTTTTTGTTACTTCCCTGTTCCACCTCCGGCTTCAGCGCGCCTTTGAGCCATACGCCATCGGCGTAGCTGAGGTTTGGGGCAGTGGAATATAGCCGCAGCTGGTGGCTGGTTTAAAAGTCGGAGGGGTGGCGCCGTCTTGTGCCGTATGCCATTACCGCTGTTCCACTCCTCCCGGTTGACTTTTGGGGTATAGTCGTGGTTGGTGACACTGGACGTACTTCCAGTTTCCACTGCGCTGAGGGGGTGGGGTTGTTGTTTTGTTTGTATGTTTTTTTTTGTTTTTTTCCCCCAGTTTCAGCCCTCAGGGTGTGACTGTGGTGTCCTCTGGGGAGGAAAGGACTGTGGGGCCATCTAGCCGTAGACGGCCGGGGCTGGGTCTGTTAGTCATGGGGGGGGGGGTCTCCTGGGGTTTGATGGAACGGTCCTCTGGGAGGCGCTGGGAGTCCCCGTGGGTGACTTTGGATCCCAGAGGGACCTCGGCTGTGGTTATTACTCCTGGAGCTGGCGGGATGTCCTCTGGGGGGTGTTGGTCCCTACATGTCGTCGGGGGGGGGGGGGGGGGGGGGGGGGTGTTAGCATTTTTTTGTTTGCAAGCTTGAGTTTGGGTTGTGTTTTTTCTTTTCTCCTCTTCCCGGGGTTTGATGGGACGGTCCTCTGGGGAGGGGGGGTTGGTATGGTTGTTTGTCTTTTTTTTTTTTGTTTTATGACTAAGCAGACTTTAACACATAGTCGGAAGAAGGCTGAGTGCACAGGTTTAAGAATTCCTGGCCAAACTTATGCAAAGTGAACTAAAGCAAGAGTCGACAGGAATGAACGCAAAGGTGGAGACTCTAACAGGTTTGCTAAACGAAACAGAGGGCAAGACCATTCAAGTCAACAAGGGATGTCTCTGCACTAGAGTGTCAGCTGCGGAGCAGTCTGCTGCAGACAGGCTCAGGATGGGAAAGGATGGGCTCCAGGATAAGAGTGATGGTCTCGGCACGGAGTTCCCTGTTGACAGAGAAGAGGCGGCTGGGAGCGTGCGTTATCCAGCTGAGGGAAGAGCTGGAGAGGCTCAACATTGAGATGATCAATGACTGCATGAAGAGATTAACGTTGCAGGTGGAGCAGCTGATGATGGAGCTGTCATCAGAGCACAGTAACGCACAGCTCCTGGAGACGGGCCTTTCCCAGCTGGATCGTCAGCACAAGGAGCTGAAGCTGCAGGAGGCGTTTTTTGTTCCCAGCCAGCATTCCAGCCATGGTCCCTGGAGGGGGGCTTTGTTGTTCCTGGCCCAGGTCCGTGTGGTCGCCGGGAGGCTTCCCGTGAGGGTGGGGTACTGTTGTGGGCTGGGGTGTTTGGCTGGCTTGGTTTTTGTTTTCTGTTTCTCCCACCAGGTGGTATGCATTCAGGACTAAGTGGCTGAGCATCAGGACCTCACCCTGAACACCTGAGGCTTGTTATCACGTGCAGGTCATCAGGACTCACAGCTGTGGTGTATTTTGTCTTAATCAGAGATTGCTGCATTTAAATCCTTGAATGCACAGTGTGTGATTGCCAGAGACTCGACCTTGTGAGCAGACGTGTGAGATCGACGTCAGGAGAACAATCTCACCATCACGGACGCAGAGACCGCTCCAGGTTTGACGCCACAGTCTGTGAAGGAGGATTGGGTGAGGTCTCACGCTCTTCAGCACACTTCCTGAGGTAATTTGGTTTTGGTGACTTTTATGAAGTAATGACAGTGGATTTGGTGTCCCTCACACCTTGTGTTAGTGAGCTGTCACGTTATGCTAATTGTCTAATCAGCTTCTGCTGCAGTGGAGATTTGAACTGAGTTGTTCCGTGCCTGCAGGGTAAGAAGCTGATGTATAGATTTAAGCCAGGAAGTGTTTGCTGATTGCGTGCACCTTTGAGTTGGGTCTCTCTGTGTGGAGTTGGACTCACCTCATGTTTTCTTTCTTCACAGACTCGGTTTGTCGCGGCCACCTGGGGGGTGTCGGTGGGGTCCCTGGGTCCGAACTGCTGTGGCTCCGGACCGTTTGCGCTGCTGGGAGCGCGCCGTGTTTTCACCTCACCAGACCGCGGACTGTTTAGTTGTTTAGCATCACTCACTGTTATGTTTATTAAATTCTGTTACCCTTTGAACCGTGCTCTGCTTATTTTATGCTGGGTCCTTCAAACGCTGGGTCGGTTCTCCGCCCGCGTCCGAAACATAACAGATCTGGATTGTTTTTTTCTCAAAAATATTACTCACCACTGCAATTACTTTACAGAGGAAAAACTTAAGGACTGTTCCATGATAAACAGTTCTTTCTCCATTATACATTTTAATAGTAGAAGTCTTCCTATGAATTTGCCCAAAATTCAGGATTGTTTAAAAAGTGTCAATAACCCCTTTTCTGTCATTGTGGTTACAGAGACATGGTTGAGGGATGAGCACATGGACACGGTCCGGCTCGATGGTTATGATCTTTTTTTTATAAATAGGATGAATAAAAGGGGCAGTGGCATGGCACTTTACGTCAGTTCTAGTTATCAGTTTGAAAATGTCAATAATATATTTTCTTTTGATAATATTATGGAATGTGTCTCAGTAGAAATTAAATGTGAAAAATCAAAAAACATAATCATAAGTTGTATTTACAGAGCTCCTGGATCAAACACAAATATTTCTGTGGATAAATTGACAGATATGTATAACACCTATAAAAATAATAAGCTTTTGCTTATCTGTGGAGACTTCAATATGGATTTCCTCAATCCTCATTGTCAATCACATATAGATGAATTTATTAATTCCGTATTTAGTATGGGATTGTATCCAGTAATTACTCATCCAACTAGGATAACTAGGAATTCATCAACACTTACTGACAATATATTGACAAACATTACTACGGGAAACATAATGGGTGGACTTCTCATTAGTGATATCAGTGATCATCAGCCTGTTTTTGTTGTTTTCAAATCATTAGTTGATAAAATTGACCATATTAACATGACAAACTTCACAAGGAAAATAAAGGAAACAATGGAAAAGCTTAGGGCGGATTTAAGACAGCAAAACTGGAGTGACATTTACATTGAGGATGTTGATCAATCTTACGAATTATTAATTTCTATTATTTCCAATTTATATGCTAGACATTGCTCTTGTGTGTTAAAAGATGGAAAAAAAGCTAAGCAAAGATAAACCTTGGATCACTAAGGGACTTCTGAATGCATGTAAAAGAAATTTTTTTTGTGTAAGCAGTTTTAAAATCAACAACTGAAGCTGAGATAAGATATAAGTCATATAAAAACTAACTTACATTATGCGATCATGTAAAAAGCAGTATTATAGTGATTTATTGGAAAAAAATAAAACAAATATAAAGGGTACTTGGAGGTTGTTAAATGAAATCATAAATAAGAAAAAAAGATGTCAAAGAATATCCTGCCTATTTTTATACAAATACTGACACAATTGTTAAAGAAAACAAAGCTATTGCAGATCATTTTAATGGTTATTTTGTTAACGTGGGTAAAAACTTAGCAAATTCAATTGTTCCTTCCAAAACGTGCTCGACTTACAGCAAAACAATAGAAACACTTCGTGATTCAATGTTTATTAGAGGAACGTTTGAAAAAGAAATTATTGATATAGTTCACAAACTTAAAGGGAAAAAATCAACTGGTAGTGACCGGTTTGATATGTTTTTGGTTAAAAATATTACTGATTGTATTGTTAAGCCTTTATATATCTGTAATTTGTCATTAATGACTGGGAAGTTTCCTTTCAAAATGAAAATAGCTAAAGTGATCCCATTGTTCAAATCTGGTGACAAGCATGTCTTTTGCAATTATAGGCCAATCTCCCTCTTACCACAATTTTCCAAAATTCAGGAAAAGGTATTTGAAATTTGGTTAAATGATTTTTTTAACTAAACTCTTATCGTTAGCGAGCAGCAATACGGTTTTAGAAAGAATCACACTACTTCGCTGGCTGTGATGGATTTTGATGAATAAATTACCAACACGACTGAAAATAAGCAATATACTGTAGGGTTTTTTTTTAATTTACAGAAAGCATTTGATACTATAGATCATACCTTGCTATTGGACAAATTATAGAAGTATGGTATCAGGGGATTGGCACATGACTGGGTAGCGAGCTACTTAGACAGTAGGTATCAGTGTGTCCACTTTCGTGGGACAAATTCTGAGTTGTTGAAGATTACTTGTGGGGTGCCCCAGGTTTCAGTCCTTGGGCCACTGTTGTTCCTTTTGTATATTAATGATATACGTTTGGTTTCTAAGTATATAAGTTGTATTTTATTTGCGGACGATATGACTGGGGGGATCATTTGGGACAGCTCCTGGACAAGATGGAGAACGAATTACATAAATTTAAAAAATGGCTTGATTTAAATAAATTATCGCTCCATTTTGGTAAAACTAAGTGTATCATATTTGGGAATAAGTCCAGGAATTTAAGCAAAAACTATTACTACATGATATTGAAATTGTAACAGATACAAAATTTCTTGGTGTTCATATTGATGATAGATTAAGCTGGAAAACACATTAACTATGTTAAAACTAAAATGTCAAAAGCCATTGCAATTCTACATAAAGCCCAGGACTTCCTCACCCAACATGCATTGACCACTTTATATCACGCATTACTTGTTCCATATATGAAATATTGTGTAGAGGTTTGGGGAAATACATACAGAACTAATAATAAACCAGTTTTTCTGTTGCAAAAGAAAGCTATAAGAATAATCAGTAATAAACCATATCGAGAACCAACAAATTCATTATTTGCTTGTCTGCAAATTTTAAAATGGGACTTGGTTGATTACAATACAAATTATGTGTAAAGTTAAAAATAAGCTTTTTCCTCTACATGTCCAGAATCTGTTTAAAATGAGAGACTCCAGCTACAGTTTAAGAGGACCATTATTATTTGAGAAATTGTTAAAAGTCATTGTGTTTCCGTCAGGGGTGTTAATATTTGGAATAATTGTCCTGATAATATTAAAATACTTGGTACATTGGTTGGTTTTAAAAGGCTTTACAAAAAGAATATATTTACCCGTTATAGGTTGAAGATTAGGTTTACCATTTTGTCACTGTTCACTCTTACTTGTTTGGTTGTGTTTTAAAATTTTGTGATTAAGTTAAATTGTTTATGCACTTTTTTTTCTCTCTCTCTTTTCTTGTACAGTTATTATGACCATATGTGTAGGTGTGTATGTATATATATATATATATATATATATATATATATATATATATATATATATATATATATATATATATATATATATATATGTATGTATGTATATGTATATATACATTCTTTATTTTTAATGGTATAAGGGGAGGGTGCTTATAAGCTTTGCTTCTGCCTTCACCCTTTCGGCCTGTGGCCACACAGGTTTTTTGTACATTGTTTCTTTTATGTCTTGTTATTGCCTTTGTTGTTGCTCAGCTGTGTGCCGGACAAATAAATTCAAATTCAATTCAAATTAAAATTCATATTCAGACCAAAGACAAACCTTACCCTGTGCCTCACGCCATGTGACATACGATCGCAACATCCACACGGTCCATCCATCATAAATGGACTGCATTTATATAGCGCTTTTCCATCTGCATCAGACGCTCAAAGCGCTGTACACACTAATGCCTCACATTCACCACGATGTGAGGGTGATGCCATACAAGGTACAAGGACCTTGCCCAAGGGCCCTTAGTGATTTTCCGGTCACGCTAGGATTAGAACCGAGGATCCTCTGGTCTCAAGCCCAATGCTTTAACCACTAGACTGTCACCTCGCCTAAAGCCTAGTTTACACATAGACGGTTCTGTCGGCGAGCAGTACGTAGACCGAAGTTCGCAGTAGTTCTGGCTGTTTTCAGGGTGGAAAGGGGCGGAGCATTTCGCCGGCATTTTGGCCGCCATACTATCCGCAAATACGCGGATAAAACGCCGCTAAATCCGCTGAATAAAGCGGCGTTTTGACGCCGTAGCATCCAGCACACGTCAGGCAATGGGGGTAAATACCCAGTTCTATCCTTTACAATCGCAGGTTAAGACGCGCATGAGAACGGCGGTGTTCTGCTGCTGCCGATAATGCCCTGTGTACCGCTGGATTTATCCAGGCAAATCCTGCATTACTCCAGGAACTTTTGCATATAGGCACCACCCCCAGAGTATAATAGGCTGAAGCAGCAGGAATACATGCCTCTGTCACTGCAGGGGGAGGGAGATCATCCTCAGCCTTTTATTCTCCTTCCTTTTACACTCCTCAATGTGTTTCTCCGTCTCCACCACAGGGCTACCCTCTGCTTCTGAACCAGACCTCTTGGTAAGTCCTTGCCGCTGCCAATTTTCTTTTAGGAGGCATACCGGAGCTTCTCTGCAAAAATATCTGGAGCTGGCCGCGAGTGAGAGGCCTGCATGCAGCGCGCTAGCGTTTTTATATTGACTGCCGACTATCGGCCGTTTGGAACGCCGTTAACCAGGAGGTGGCGTTTAGAACGGCGTACTGTCCGCTAGCGCCGCCGTTTTGTCTGCCTCTGTCGCCGGTTAAAACGCCCTTGAGGACGCCGATGTGGGCTCTATTGCCGTTTTACACGCCGTTGATTAGGGATACAACGCTGGCCGTCAATTACGGTGGTGTAAACTGCGGCACTACAGGAAGGGGCAGGATGAAACGGCAATTAAAAAGTATCAAATGCCGTTGATCGCGTTGTCTCCGTTGTCACGCGAATTCTCCGAGAGCGCTCCCGGAATTATTCGACATGTTGAATAATTTTTTCGACGATTCCAGGTAAAGCCGGAACTAAGCCATGCCCCCTAGTGCCGGCGTTAACAACGGCTTGTGATCCTTAAGCTCTTACCGTCTATGTGTAAACAGGGCTTAAATGTCATGTGGACATTAGCTGACAGCCAGGACACACAGGTGTACCAGTATGCACAGTGACAGTGAGCTCCAGACAGGGGAACATGCTGCTCAGATCATGTCAGCGCAGGCAGGAGCCTTGAAGCTGTCAGATGATCACGGCTCACACACACCCACCGAGGCGATCAGATCATGTCACACCTGACCGATGTGTACCAGTGTGAACAGCTCATGAGCTGTGAGCCCACTCATGTGAGCGCCTTGCTGCACTGTACAGGGGGCATGTTGCTCACATGTGCATTTGTCAGGGGACCATGGCTGACATGTAATCACGTCATGGGTTGGATGTCATTTGTAATTAAGAAAGGAGGGAGTTGACCATGGCCTATGGCCAGCTTGTGCAGCTGTTTGCGCTACTCCACATTGCAGCTGACCGCTGCATCAGCACAACACAAAGCTAGGGAACACATATTGTCACATGTGCTCCTATCTTTCACCCATGTACAAGGCACAGTAGTGTATGCGTGTGTGCAAAGAATGACAACAAAGGGAAAAATAAAAACAAAAGAAATCACCTTTGGATCACACCCAGCCATACCTCAGAGTGCACAATGATGACCATGCAGCCAGACTGGGCTATCTGAAATTATCCGTATGATCTTTGTGATTAGCCATTTGGCGAGGCTAATATCACGCCCACCACGTAACTTATAGTCCACATGACATGGTGTCCTTCACCGTATGTTGTGCCAAGTGGCCAGAGATGGCTGGACGTCCCCCCCCGCCCCGCCACCACCCCCACCAACATCACCACCACCGTGTGGTCGGCCACTGTCACCTCCGTGGGGCTGGCTGATGTGTTCATGATGTGAGCGCGTGGATGCCTCACATCCATACAGTCAGAGCTGCACTAGGCCGGTGGCCCACAGCTGCCGTGAACTTTGCTGGCCTGACCTCTGGTCACTGCGTGTACAAGGAAGGGATGTTTTTATTTAATTTTATGTCATATCATTCATGTCATTCCATTAATTCCTTGTTCACATCAACGAGCATGGTTCATGAACAAAAAGGAAGAGAAGAACGATCATTCTTGTATTCTCTGCTCCTTATGACAGAAATTAAATATTTTAACAGAGAAAAAGAAATCCATTTGTTTGAATGGCACCAGGCACCAGGTGTGGCAGGTATAGCGATAGCTTTTTTTGGTTCTGCACTGCTGGCAAATGTTTTTTATTGTACCGACACTAGCCTGATTTTAGATGGATATGGTTTGAGTAGGTTTGATCAACCGGGCAAGCACTTTGGATTTGGGAGATTTGTCCTAACTAACATTCTTGTTCAGTCGCAACTCAGTAGCTGAACAACAAAGCGCTCTGGGATTACATCCAAGTCACAGCGGAGCTACGCATTTTTAGCAGTCATGTTTCTCTTGCTGTCTGGGGACGTTCACCGGTGTCCTGGTCCAGTACATCATACTGATGAAGCGGTGGACCTGGTTAAGCATGGGATCAGTCATTGTGCGGACATGCGCTTGGTTTGCAGCAGAGGACCAGCAGCTTTCGGGACACACCAAGTGCTTGAGTGGGTCCTATTACCAGTGTTAACACCAACTATTAGCGGTCCAACGGCTCCAGATGGGGCTGCGCCTGCGGCTAATAGCAGCCTAGTAGTCACAAGGCCTTTAACTTCTCCGGCGGTGCTACCAGGGGAGCAAACACCGCTAGCGGCCCTTGACGGGACCCTGCCTGTGGCCAACAACAGCCTAGCAGTCGCGAGGCCTTCAACTTCATCAGCGGAGCTAGCAGGGGAGCTAACGCTACCAGCGACCTGTGATGGGACGTCACCGATGGCAAACAACAATCCACCAGTCGCGAGGCCTTCAACCATTCTAGTGGCACTAGCAGGGGAGCTGACGCCACCAGCGGCCTTTGATGGGATCCTGCCCATGGCTAATAACAGCTTAGCAGTTGTGAGGCCTTTAACTTCATCACCGGTGCTAGCAGGGGAGCTAACGCCATCAGCGACCTGTGATGGAACCCCGCCTACGGCTAACAACAGCCCAGCAGTTGTGAGGCCTCCAACTTCCCTAGCGGTGTTGGCAGGGGGAGCTAACACTGTCAGTGGTTCGTGATGGGATGCCATCGACGGCTAACAACAACCCACCAGTCGCGACGCTTTCGGCCACTTCAGTGGCGCTAGCAGGGGAGCTGACGCTACCAGTGGCCCTGGACGGGACTCCTCCCGCGGCTAATAACAGCTTAGCGGTCGCGAGACCTTCAACTCCATCGGCGGTGTTGGCGGGGGAGCTGACGCCACCAGCGGACCTGGACAGGACCCTGCCCACAGCTAACAGTCTAGCAGTCACGAGGCTAGCCCCGCCAGCAACCTGTGGCGGAACCCCGCCTATGGATAGTAGCAGCCTAGTAGCCGCGAGGCCTTCAACTTCAGCAGTGCTAGCAGGGGAGCTAACACCACCAGCGGCTGACGATGAACATCCCACCATCAATAGCGGATTGCATACACCGATTCAGATCAGTAAGAAAATAAATCAGGACGTTAAAAATATGCATATAGCGACTACAAAACAGAAAGCAACAAAGTTATTTCAAACTGTTAATCATGCCAGGGTTTTATGGGATCGAAAGTTAAAACCAAAGGGCATATTTGGGGGGCACATAAACATTAGAAGCATATTTTCAAAAGTATGAAGTATGAAGTAAAACTTCAACATCTTCTGTCGGACTCAAATTTAGACTATCTGTGTCTCTCTGAGACCTGGTTAAAACCTCACTCCCCCTTAAGTCACATAATAGTACCTGGATACAAAATATATAGAAACGATAGATTAAATTGCAAAGGTGGAGGGGTTATGATATATGTCAAAGAATATTTGCAATGTGAACAACTGGACTTACCCAACAACAATTTAGAGTGTATTTGTGTAAAATTTACATTATCACCTGAAATGTCTTTTCTTGTATTTGTCCTCTACAGACCACCGTCTGCTAAGGAAGATTTCTATGATGACCTGGGTCAACTGTTAAAAATTTATAGTGCAAAAGAAATGATCCTTTTGGGGGATTTCAACTTAAATTGGATGGACAAAAAAACAAGAAAGAAATTGAGTGACATGTGCGTTAAATATCAACTGTCACAATTAATCAATAAGCCTACCCGAATCAACAACAAATCACAAACGTTACTGGATTTAATTCTTAGTAATAAAGTAGACCGTATCTTTAAAACATACAATTTAATAACTGGAATGTCTGACCACAATCTTACATTAGTTGCACGTAAATTATCCCGATTTAGGACTAAAAATCAAAATAGAGAAATAAAGGTAAAATGTGTAAATATTATTCCAAAAAGAAACTTAGAACCTTTGGAAAATGATCTTGGGCTGATTAACTGGGATGGAAAAATTGTAGGACCCGATTGTGAAGACGTGGCAAATCAAATAAGTACAATCCAAGACATATTGTCTAGATACAGGAAGACAGCACCAATAAAAGATAAAAAGCAAAATATACCCTGGTTAAATGAGACCTTGAGGCAAATGATGAAAATTAGAGATATGGCGTTAAAATTTTTTTAAAATCAGGTTGGAATACAGATCACATAGTATTTAAAGGGATGAGGAACAAAGTAACATCAGAACTCAGGAAAGCTAAAGCGAATTTTTTTCTAAATAAAATAAAAGAAGCAAAAGGCAATAATAAAGCCTTATGGGAAACACTCAATAAATTGATGGGCAAAGATCATCAAAAATGTGAAATTACACAAATTAAATGTTGTAATGAAATTTTTAATGATAGCGTAAGTATTGCAAATTATTTTAACACATTTTATCAATTCTATATATGAACTCCAGTGTATCCCAAAAAAAGACTAATAACAGATAACCCAAAATTTAACCTATGCTTAACTAATGAATTTCAGGTAAAAAAAAAAATTTTGGTTTCTCTGACAAATTCAAAAAGCAAAGACATCTACGCTCATTAAAAATTATGAATACTTAATCAAACCACTAACAAGGTTAACGAATCTTTCAATTGAACAAAATTCTTTTCCAGATAAAATGAAAACTGCAGCAATAATCCCTATACACAAATATGGTAATAAACAAGAAATGGAAAATTATAGACCGATTAGCATTCTTCCAATATTTTCCAAAATCATAGAAAAGGTAGTGTCCAGGCAAATAACTGACCATCTAGAATCAAATGCGTTGTTACATCCTATGCAGTTTGGTTTAGTTTCCTCCCATTCGTTCCTCATTTGTTTTGTTGTACATTTTTTGATTTTTGAGACATATTGCTTTAAGTTTTCTGTCTTGATGCTTTGTCTTCCTTGGTCTACCGGTATGTTTGCCTTTAACAACCTTCCCATGTTGTTTGTATTTGGTCCAGAGTTTAGACACAGCTGACTGTGAATAACCAACATCTTTTGCAACATTGCGTGATGATTTACTCTCTTAAGAGTTTGATAATCCTCTCCTTTGTTTCAATTGACATCTCTCGTGTTGGAGCCATGATTCATGTCAGTCCACTTGGTGCAACAGCTCTCCAAGGTGTGTTCACTCCTTTTTAGATGCAGACTAATGAGCAGATCTGATATGATGCAGGTGTTAGTTTTGGGGATGAAAATTTACAGGGTGATTCCATAATTTCTTCCTCAGAATTGAGTGATTCCATATTTTTTTCCTCTGCTTGGTTTAAAAAAGTAACCGTTACTGACTGCCACAATCTTTTTTTCTTGATTTCTTATAGTGTTTCTTAAAGCCAGAAAGTTGCCATTTGTCTCATGTCTGTGATCTGCTTTTTTTCTACAAAATTAAACAACTGAATGAACATCCTCCGAGGCCAGTGATTCCATAATTTTTGCCAGGGGTTGTACATTTCAACGGTCCATTCATCTATAATAGCCATGTGGCCTCTGTGTGTCTGTGCATGTGTATGTCTTCGATCACGCAAAAAATCAGGGAGAGCTGACATTTGTCATTTGGCATGCTTATGTATTTTGGGTCAAGGATGAATGCTGTGAAAACAAAAAGTTGATAGGACAAATACTTTTGGAGAAATTAGCAATTTTAGCTAACCAATAAACAATAGTGTGCTGCAAATGCACCATGGGAGTTTGGGGTTTTGAGGTTTTAAATGTTGTTATTCTGGTTTACATAAGTTAGTTTAACAATGTTGTTTGTGTTGTTGATTTATTTTTTGTAGCTCAAAGTTGCTCTAACCATAAGTGACTTTAGTTTCATGTTGGTACCATGAGTAAAATGTGTAGTGTTTTTAATGTCTTCAGCCACTGTCTTTATCAAGTGCGTGCTTGTGACTTCGCAACTTCAATCAGGGACAAACAGAGCACAGCTGATATTTGTTGTTTGGTGTGCTTATGTATTTTGGGTCAAGGATGAATGGCACCAAACAGAACGCTGATACGACTAATAGTTTTGCAGAAACTATGAATATTAGCTACTGTTGCTAATTACATTTTGGACTAACACACCTTTCCAGCAGGGAGCAGTACATTATGTTTATATTAAAATTGTGAGTGTAAGTGCATATAATTGTAAATACATTAAAAAAAACATGGATGACAAGAAAGTGAAAACATTTGTGGTCCTTTTAAAAATCAAATGACAAAATAGAAGTAATAATAAAATAAAAATAATCATGACAGCAACAATAGTGTGTATATGATAACAACAACCTAAACAATTTATAAATACATTAAGACAGTAAATTAACAGGCAATGATTTGTCCGGTGCACCGGCAGCATTTCCTGTATATTCGTTTTGTGAATTGTTCTGTAATTTGTGTCTGTATCACGGCCCAAGCAGAGGGTCACCCCTTTGAGTCTGGTCTGCTTGAGATTTCTTCCTCAGAGGGAGTTTTTCCTTAACACTGCTGCTCTGGGGGTTAGTAAGGTTAGACCTTACCTGTGTGAAGCGTCTTGAGGCAATTCTGTTGTGATTTGGTGCTATATAAATGAAAATAAATTGAAATTGAAATTAACATCTGTTGAGGTCTAAGGTTCTAAAAACATTCTGGACACATGTCATTCCAACTCATTGTTTAATTTATTACCACCCATGAAAAATGTCAGCTACCTATTTTATAAACATTATCCAAGTGTTTATAAAATAGAGCCAGTGGATCCCCACAAACAACCCATTAGTTATTCTTATAATGTTCTGTAGTCTCTCATTATTTTGACCTTACACATTTTTTCGATTTATGAACATTTGTACAACATTTAATTGCTTCCGCTGCTGTGAGAGCACAATGTGGTATCAAACCTCTCGCTGTGGTCACAGTTTTTGTGCATGTGCACATGATCGTGCACTAAACCGTTGCCAGGGGATCGTACGGCATCCATACACGGCTGTCCAACCATCTGTCCTTCCCAATTGTGGCTTGAAGTTTTCGGGTGTTGCCCATTTGGCCTGTTTCAGCCTGATTCGCCCAACTTTGTATTATGTGTGTGAACCCAAACCCTTAATTTGGGTTTTAAGATGGAGAGCAATTTTAAATTGGGCCACCAAGTTAGTGCAATACTTGCACCAAGTTTCTTTCACCTCAGGTAGCTTTGCTAAGGTGAAGCCTTTCCTTGCACATGAGCACTATCAAACAATAATCCATGCCTTCTTCATTGCCTCTCACCTGGATTACTGTATTGCACTTTATTTTTCGATTTAGCCAGTCCTCCCTTGCACACCAGTTAGTTCAGAACGCTGCCGCCCGTCTGCTAACTGGAGTACGAAAGAGGGAGCACATCACATCTATCCTGGCTGCCTGTGCATTTTAGGCTTTCTTTTGAAGATTCTTTAACTTGTGTTTCAATCTTTAAATGGCCTCGCCCCGCCCTACCTCTCTAAGCTTCTTCACCCCTACACCCTTGCACGGTGCCTCCAGTCAGCTGATCGGCTGCTCCTTGAGGTACTGAGGTCCAGGCGAACGCTCACAAGGGATCGAGCATTCTCTGTTGCTGCTCCTAAAATCTGGAATGATCTACCTGTGCACATTAGGCCTCCTCACTCTCTGATTTTAAAACCAACCTCAAAACCCACTTTTATTCACTGGCTTTTAACTTTGCTCTGTTTTTGTTGTTTTTATATGTTCTCTGCTGTTTTTCTTGTTGGTTTGTTTTGTTTATTATGGTCCCCATGTACAGCACTTTGTTTCAGTTGTAGCTGTTCTAACACACTTTAAAAATAAAGTTGAGGTTGTTACACCAAGGGAAATATAGCACGAGGAGATTGTTATATTTTTCTTGTCCCTCATAATCTGTGGTTAAAATACGTACTTAAATATGTACTCACCATCACGTTTATTAATTTATTTTTTATTTGTTATCTTTTTGGCCACACGGTTTCACTCAGGACAAAATGATTTTAATTGTCCCAGTATTGTTCCAACACCAACAGTTCCACTTGTTAAACAGGTGTACAAAGTAAACCACTTCTTATCACCAATAGTAAGTCCCTTCGGCTGCTCCCTTGTTTGCACTCAGGGTCGCCACAGCAAATCCAAGGTGGATCTGCATGTTGAATTGGCACAAGTTTTACGCCGGATGCCCTTCCTGACGCAACTCCACATTACATGGAGAAATGTAACCTGGAACCTTCTGCACTTAAACCAAGCGCATTAACCACTTGGCCACCACCCCTGCTGAAAATGTCATCATAGGTGTCTGTGTCATAGCTCAGTGGCTCGTTCTGATCTTGATTGTTTGTGTCCAGGAGATTTCCGATTAGCAGAAAGAATGCACCCATGCACGCTGCTTCTGCTCAAGTATAAAGGATCAGCTGCTGCCTCATTCAAACTGTGACTCTCATCTGCTCACATTTATTTTTGTTGTAACCACGGTGCATCCAGAAAGTATTCACCACGCTTCACTTTTTCCACATTTTGTTACAGCCTCATTCAAAAATGGATGAAATTCATTTTTCCCCTCAAATTCTACACACAATACCCTGTGAAAAAAGTTTTTTGAGATTTTTTGCAAATTTATTAAAAATAAAAGAAACTAAGAAATCACATGTACATAAGTATTCATATCCTTTGCCTTCAAACTCAAAACTGAGCTCAGGTGCCTCCTGTTTCCACTGAGTGTACTTGATATGTTTCTACAGCTTAATTGAAGTCCAGCTGGGGTAAATTCAGTTGATTGGACATGATTTGGAAAGACACACACACCTGTCTACATGTAAGGTCCCACAGTTGACAGTCAGAGCACAAACCAAGCATGAAGTCAAAGGAATTGTCTGTAGACCTCTGAGACAGGATTGTCTCAAGGTACAAATCTGGGGAAGGCTACAGAAACATTTCTGTTGCTTTGAAGGTCCCAATGAGCAAAGTAGCCCCCATCAGCCATAAATGAAAGAAGTTCAGATCCACCAGGACTCTTCTTGAGCTGGCCACCCGTCTAAACTGAGTGAACAGGGGAGAAGGACCATAGTCAGGGAGGTGACCAAGAACCCAATGATCACTCTGTCAGAGCTCCAGCATTCCTCTGTGGAGAGAGGAGAACCTTCCAGAAGGACAACCATCTCTGCAGCAATCCACCAATCAGGCCTGTATGGTAGAGTGGCCAGACAGAAGTAAAAGACACATGGCAGCCCACCTGGAGTTTGCCAAATGGCACCTGAAGGACTCTCAGTTCATGAGAAACAAAATTCTCTGGTCTGATGAGACAAAGATTGAACTCTCTGGCATGAATGCCAGGCATCATATTGGTGGCAGCATCATGCTGTGGGGATGTTTCTCAGCAGCAGAAACTGGGAGACTAGCCAGGATTGTGGGAAAGATGAATGAAGCAATGTACAGAGACATCCTGGAAGAAAAAGTGCTCCAGAGCGCTCTGGACCTCAGACTGGGGCGACGGTTCATCTTTCAGCAGGACAATGACCTTAAGCACACAGCCAAGATACCAAAGGAGAGGCTTCAGGACAACTCTGTGAATGTCCTTGAGTAGCCCAGCCAGAGCCCAGACCTGAATTTGATTGATCATGTTTGGAGAGATCTGAAAATGGCTGTGCACCGACGCTCCCCATCCAACCTAATGGTGCTGCAAATTTCAATGTGCAAAACTGCCCAAAGAAAGGTGCAAAAAGCTTGTGGCAACTTAATCAAGAAGACTGGAGGCTGTAATTGCCGCCAAAGGTGCATCAACAAAGTACTGAGCAAAGTGTGTGAATACGTATTTATTTAAAGACATGCAGGTTAGGTGAATTGGAAACTTTATAATTGTCCAGATCTCCCTTGCAAAAGAGATTAAGGAACTAATCTGTTTAAATAAATAAATAACTTATGGACATGTGATTTCTTGTGTTTTTAATATTTTTAATAAATTTGTAAAAATTAAAAATAATGTTTTTCATGTTGCCATTATGGGGTGTTGTGAGTAGAATTTTGAGGGAAAAAATGAATATACTCTCTTTTGGAATAAGGCTGTAATATAACAAAATGTGGAAAAAAGTGAAGTCCTGTAAATACTTTCCGGATGCACTGAAAATGTTTGACCGAATGCTCAATTTTGCTTTTGTCCATTTAGACAGCCCCAGGATCCACTGAGAGGGGGGAGTAGAGGATGGATCCACAAGGACTGATTTAACAGATAATGACCCAGGCATATAAGGACAACAAATCAAGATCAACAAGAAAACAGCTTCATTTGCGGGCAGTGTAGCAGAAAATTTGGCACCTGGCGAGAGTTGAGAGTGCACTAGAGGAGGGTCTGTATGAGGAAGAGAAGACAATGCATATCTTAAGACGTGAAGCAAATTATCCCAGGATGAAAACCACAGTGGATTGATTAGTGTTTCATTTGACTCTCCTTAACTGGGGGCAAGGAAGCGGAGAATTCTGTGGGCTGATGCCAACAAGAAGGCAAAGTATAAAGCACTGGAAGAAAGAGTCCGGAAGAAACTGAAAGAAGCCAATGAGAAGCACAGCAGAGGTGATGCCAAAAAGATGTTGGGTGTTTTGCAAACATTATCTCTGAACTGGCGATTGGCAGCGATGAGGCAAGCAAGGCCCATTGAAGAAAGGGGATTGAGTAGAAGGCAGAGAGTGTTAGCAGAACTAAGAAAACAGAAACGAAACCTGCAGAAGTAGAGAAAAAGTACACCACCAGAAGAGGAAGAAGGCCTGAAAACCTTGCTTGAAGACCAGAAGAAGAAGAGCAGATACCTGCAGAGGCAAGAAAGAAGGTGTAGCAGAAGAAAATAAAGCAGAAGAATACGTGAGCAATTTCTGAAGAATCCATATGAAGCAGCTAAAAAACTGTTCACAGGCACGGAGTGGGAAGTTGAAGTGTACGAAAGAGGAGGTGGATACTCATGTTAAGCAGATGTACAGCGATCCAAAAAAGGGATCAACAACTGCCAGACATGAGAGGCCTCAAATGTCCGACTGCCCCTGGCGTGAGCTTTCAGCTTGGACCAATCAGAGAGAAGGAAGTGGATGAGTTTGCCAGAATGGTGTGTCCTACAAGGGTTAGGGTTAGATGGGCTGAGACACTTCCTTTTGACAATGCGAAGAGACTTGAGGGAAGACAAGGAACTTATTGAAGATCAGTGCAGAGATGAAGGTGTGTACCTACCAAAGGAACAGAATGCAGAGAATATAGGGCAGTTCCAACCTATTCCCATGGTCAACGTTGCATGTAAGATCTTCATGGGAATACTTGCAAAGGGGACTGAGCATATCTGCAAAGCAACAGCTATGTGGATGAGAGTGTGCAGAAAGCCAGGGTACCAGGGATCCCAGGATGCACTGAACATGCTTTCACCATTTGGGAAACAATCCAGGAGGCCAAAAAAACCAAAGAGAGCCTTAATGTGGTCTGGTTGGATCTGGTGAATGCCTACAGATCTGTCCCTCATGAACTGTTGATGAAAGCAATGGATTTATTTTACATCCTGCATGAGGTGTAAGGCATCATGAAAGAATATCAAAAATCAAAATCAAATCAATTTTATTTATATAGCGCCAAATCACAATAAACAGTTAACCCCAAGGCGCTTTATATTGCAAGGCAAAAGCCATACAACAACTACAGAAAAACCCCAACAGTCAAAACGACCCCCTGTGAGCAAGCACTTGGCGACAGTGGGAAGGAAAAACTCCCTTTTAACAGGAAGAAACCTCCAGCAGAACCAGGCTCAGGGAGGGGCAGTCTTCTGCTGGGACTGGTTGGGGCTGAGGGGACAGAACCAGGAAAAAGACATGCTGTGGAAGAGAGCAGAGATCAATCACTAATAATTAAATGCAGAGTGGTGCATACAGAGCAAAAAGAGAAAGAAACAAACACTCAGTGCATCATGGGAACCCCCCAGCAGTCTAAGTCTATAGCAGCATAACTAAGGGATGGTTCAGGGTCACCTGATCCAGCCGTAACTATAAGCTTTAGCAAAAAGGAAAGTTTTAAGCCTAATCTTAAAAGTAGAGAGGGTGTCTGTCTCCCTGATCCGAATTGGGAGCTGGTTCCACAGGAGAGGAGCCGGAACGTTGAAGGCTCTGCCTCCCATTCTACTCTTAAAAACCATAGGAACTACAAGTAAGCCTGCAGTCTGAGAGTGAAGCGCTCTATTGGGGTGATATGGTATTATGAGGTCCCTAAGATAAGATGGGACCTGATTATTCAAAACCTTATAAGTAAGAAGAAGAATTTTAAATTCAGTTCTAGAATTAACAGGAAGCCAATGAAGAGAGGCCAATACGGGTGAAATATGCTCTCTCCTTCTAGTCCCCGTCAGTACTCTAGCTGCAGCATTTTGAATTAACTGAAGGCTTTTCAGGGAACTTTTAGGACAACCTGATAATAATGAATTACAATAGTCCAGCCTAGAGGAAATAAATGCATGAATTAGTTTTTCAGCATCACTGAGACAAGACCTTTCTAATTTTAGAGATATTGCGCAAATGCAAAAAAGCAGTCCTACATATTTGCTTAATATGAGCATTGAAGGACATATCCTGATCAAAAATGACTCCAAGATTTCTCACAGTATTACTAGAGGTCAGGGTAATGCCATCCAGAGTAAGGATCTGGTTAGACACCATGTTTCTAAGATTTGTGGGGCAAAGTATAATAACTTCAGTTTTATCTGAATTTGAAAGCAGGAAATTAGAGGTCATCCATGTCTTTATGTCTGTAAGACAATCCTACAGTTTAACTAATTGGTGTGTGTCCTCTGGCTTCATGGATAGATAAAGCTGGGTATCATCTGCGTAACAATGAAAATTTAAGCAATGCTTTCTAATAATACTGCCTAAGGGAAGCATGTATAAAGTGAATAAAATTGGTCCTAGGACAGAACCTTGTGGAACTCCATAATTAACCTTAGTCTGTGAAGAAGATTCCCCATTTACATGAATAAATTGTAATCTACAATCCCTGGCAAAAATTATGGAATCACCGGCCTCGAAGGATGTTCATTCAGTTGTTTAATTTTGTAGAAAAAAAGCAGATCACAGACATGACACAAAACTAAAGTCATTTCAAATGGCAACTTTCTGGCTTTAAGAAACACTATAAGAAATCAAGAAAAAAAGATTGCGGCAGTCAGTAAAGGTTACTTTTTTAGACCAAGCAGAGGGAAAAAAAAAAAATATGGACTCACTCAAATTTGAGGAATAAATTATGGAATCACCCTGTAAATTTTCATCCCAAAAACTAACACCTGCATCAAATCAGATCTGCTCGTTAGTCTGCATCTAAAAAGGAGTGATCACACCTTGGAGAGCTGTTGCACCAAGTGGACTGACTGGCTCCAACACGAGAGATGACAATTGAAACAAAGGAGAGGATTATCAAACTCTTAAAAGAGGGTAAATCATCACGCAATGTTGCACAGTCAGCTGTGTCTAAACTCTGGACCAAATACAAACAACATGGTAAGGTTGTTAAAGGCAAACATACTGGTAGACCAAGGAAGACATCAAAGCGTCAAGACAGAAAACTTAAAGCAATATGTCTCAAAAATCTAAAATGCACAACAAAACAAATGAGGAACGAATGGGAGGAAACTGGAGTCAACGTCTGTGACCGAACTGTAAGAAACCGCCTAAAGGAAATGGGATTTACATACAGAAAAGCTAAACGAAAGCCATCATTAACACCTAAACAGAAAAAAAACAAGGTTACAATGGGCTAAGGAAAACCAATCGTGGACTGTGGATGACTGGATGAAAGTCATATTCAGTGAGGAATCTCGAATCTGCATTGGGCAAGGTGATGATGCTGGAACTTTTGTTTGGTGCCGTTCCAATGAGATTTATAAAGATGACTGCCTGAAGAGAACATGTAAATTTCCACAGTCATTGATGATATGGGGCTGCATGTCAGGTAAAGGCACTGGGGAGATGGCTGTCATTACATCATCAATAAATGCACAAGTTTACATTGATATTTTGGACACTTTTCTTATCCCATCAATTGAAAGGATGTTTGGGGATGATGAAATCATTTTTCAAGATGATAATGCATCTTGCCATAGAGCAAAAACTGTGAAAACATTCCTTGCAAAAAGACACATAGTCAAGCAAATAGTCCGGATCTTAATCCAATTGAAAATCTTTGGTGGAAGTTGAAGAAAATGGTCCATGACAAGGCTCCAACCTGCAAAGCTGATCTGGCAACAGCAATCAGAGAAAGTTGGAGCCAGATTGATGAAGAGTACTGTTTGTCACTCATTAAGTCCATGCCTCAGAGACTGCAAGCTGTTATAAAAGTCAGAGTTGGTGCAACAAAATACTAGTGATGTGTTGGAGCATTCTTTTGTTTTTCATGATTCCATAATTTTTTCCTCAGAATTGAATGATTACATATTTTTTTTCCCCTCTGCTTGGTCTAAAAAAGTAACCATTACTGACTGCCACAATCTTTTTTCCTGATTTCTTATAGTGTTTCTTAAAGCCAGAAAGTTGCCATTTGAAATGACTTTAGTTTTGTGTCATGTCTGTGATCTGCTTTTTTTCTACAAAATTAAACAACTGAATGAACATCCTCCGAGGCCGGTGATTCCATCATTTTTGCCAGGGGTTGTATTAGATAAATATGATTCAAACAACCGCAACGCAGTGCCTTTAATACCTATGGCATGCTCTAATCTCTGTAATAAAATTTTATGGTCAACAGTATCAAAAGCAGCACTGAGGTCTAACAGAACAAGCACAGAGATGAGTCCACTGTCCGAGGCCATAAGAAGATCATTTGTAACCTTCACTAATGCTGTTTCTGTACTATGATGAATTCTAAAACCTGACTGAAACTCTTCAAATAGACCATTCCTCTGCAGATGATCAGTTAGCTGTTTTACAACTACCCTTTCAAGAATTTTTGAGAGAAAAGGAAGGTTGGAGATTGGCCTATAATTAGCTAAGATAGCTGGGTCAAGTGAAGGCTTTTTAAGTAATGGTTTAATTACTGCCACCTTAAAAGCCTGTGGTACATAGCCAACTAATAAAGACAGACTGATCATATTTAAGATCGAAGCATTAATTAATGGCAGGGCTTCCTTGAGCAGCCTGGTAGGAATGAGGTCTAATAGACATGTTGATGGTTTGGAGGAAGTAACTAATGAAAATAACTCAGACAGAACAATCGGAGAGAAAGAGTCTAACCAAATACCGGCATCACTGAAAGCAGCCAAAGATAACGATATGTCTTTGGGATGGTTATGAGTAATTTTTTCTCTAATAGTTAAAATTTTATTAGCAAAGAAAGTCATGAAGTCATTACTAGTTAAAGTTAATGGAATACTCAGCTCAATAGAGCTCTGACTCTGTCAGCCTGGCTACAGTGCTGAAAAGAAACCTGGGGTTGTTCTTATTTTCTTCAATTAGTGATGAGTAGAAAGATGTCCTAGCTTCACGGAGGGCTTTTTTATAGAGCAGCAGACTCTTTTTCCAGGCTAAGTGAAGATCTTCTAAATTAGTGAGACGCCATTTCCTCTCCAACTTACGGGTTATCTGCTTTAAGCTACGAGTTTGTGAGTTATACCACGGAGTCAGACACTTCTGATTTAAAGCTCTCTTTTTCAGAGGAGCTACAGCATCCAAAGTTGTCTTCAATGAGGATGTAAAACTATTGACGAGATACTCTAGCTCCCTTACAGAGTTTAGGTAGCTACTCTGCTCTGTGTTGGTATATGACATTAGAGAACATAAAGAAGGAATCATATCCTTAAACCTAGTTACAGCGCTTTCTGAAAGACTTCTAGTGTAATGAGCAGACTTCTAGACTAACGAGCAGATCTGATCTGATGCAGGTGTTAGTTTTGGGGATGAAAATTTACAGGGTGATTCCATAATTTATTCCTCAGAATTGAGTGATTCCATATTTGTTTCCCTTTGCTTGGTCTAAAAAAGTAACCGTTACTGACTGCCACAATTTTTTTTCCTGATTTCTTAGTGTTTCTTAAAGCCGGAAAGTTGCCATTTGAAATGACTTTAGTTTTGTGTCATGTCTGTGATCTGCTTTTTTTCTACAAAATTAAACAACTGAATGAACATCCTCCGAGGCCGATGATTCCATAATTTTTGCCAGGGGTTGTATACAGTGTGTAACAGTGGAATGTGCCGTTCATTTCCAAAGTAAACGCTTTGTTGATCCAGGATGTCGTCTGACTACCAGAGAAATGGCAGAAGAGTTTTACATCAGCATTTTTTCGGCATGAAAAGATGTGGGGAGGACTTCGCGCGTCGGGACCGAGGCGCAGGGCACAGAACAAAAAGCAATGCTGTGATGAAGCCTCACAAGACATGTTGTGGCATGTCCAGCTCGTCCACAATTTCTCGGATAGTCGCACGACTGAAAAGCCACCAAAAGCCATCTAAATTTTCCGAAAGGTGCAAGAGCTGGGCATGTTAGGGCATGTCCTGTGAGACCAACACGGAGGTGCTTTCATCCCACGCCATGAGCGACTCCGTGGTGAATTTCTCTGCTCCTCTTTCCATTACAAAAACTCCTGTAACAGTGGAATGTGCCGAAAAAGTGCTATGTCCAGCTGTCTTGCCATTTCTCTGGTCGTCAGACAACGTCCCGGATCAACAAAGCGTTCACTTTGGAAATGATCTGGTCGTTTGAGCCTGTCGATCATTGCTCGGTGCGTGGCGCGCCATCTGCCGCTGTGAGCCGTCTTTAATCCAGTTGTAACTGTCCTTAATCTGTGTGATCCCCATAAGATCTTCACCGAAAGCCATCTGAATTTTCCAAATGGTTTCCACTTGGCTGTCTGTCACACTTTCTGAAAAAATTTTGATGAAGCAAAGCGGCAGTCGATCAGCCAATTTCCTGACAATGAAAATCCGACGAGGGGGCTGGACCACTCCTCCCACAAGGCGTTCTCACAGGCGAATGACGCAACCGACAGGCGTGAAAAAACTCACGCATGCGCACGAAGGTTCAAGCTTGGCTGATGCAATCACACATGATTCAAATCCATATAGTTTTTGCAAAAAATAAAAAGGTCGGATAGTTTTCTAACAGACCTCGTATATAAGTACGTGTGAACAACACCTTATCGGGAACCATCACGTTATCATGGTGGAGAGGTTTTTATGTCTCTATGAACCTAAGAGCTGTGTTGTCTGGAGCCATCATGCTCCTGGTAGGGTCTCCCATGGCAAACTGGTGTCAGGTGAGGGCCAGACTAAAAATGGTTCACAAAGGCTCTATAAAAACAAGGCAGACATAACACGAACCAGCCAGGAGGAGGCCCAGGGCCCCTGTCTGGAGCCAGGCCTGGACAGAGGGCCTGTCAGCCAGTGCCTGGTGGCTGAGCTTGCCATGGAGCTCAGCCAGGCACAGACTGAGAAGGCAACATGGAGCACTGACTGTTGTTTGTGCATATGCACCTAACAGCAGTTCAGAGTATTTGTCCTTCTTGTTGGAGTCCCTGACTGGAGTTCTGCATGGGGATCCAGTGGAGGACTCCACTGTTTTGCTGGGAAAATGCAACACACATGTGGGAGGAATGGCCTTCCTGATCTAAACCCGAGTGGTCATTTATTATTGGACTTCTGTGCTAGTCATGGGCTCTCCATAACAAAGGGTACATGGTACCAGAGCACCCTAGATGATGGTGACTTTAAAAGAGCTTGAGATGATTGTTCATGTGTTCGTCTCATCGCGTTTGGATTATTGTAACAGTCTTTTCACCTGTCTGAATAAGAAGGAGTTGGCCCGCCTGCAGGTTGTGCAAAATTCTGCTGCACGCCTGCTTACCCGCACCCACAGGAGGGACCATATTACTCCTATCCTTAATACTTTGCATTGGTTGCCTGTCTCCTACAGGATTCATTACAAAGTAAGTTTCCCTCTGGCAGATCCCGAGCAGCCGGGAAAGCAGGCCGACTGGGTGACTGTGAGGAGGAAGCGTAGTCCTAAACAGAAGCCCCGTGTACACCGCCAACCCGTTCACATTTCTAACCGTTTTTCCCCACTCGGTGACACACCCGCCGAGGATCAAACTCTGGTTATTGATGGCTCTCCATAACAAAGGGTACATGGTACCAGAGCACCCTAGACCAAAGGTTGATGATCGATTTTGTGATCATATCATCTGATCTGAGGCCACATGTTCTGGACATGTGGAATTTTTATAAATGAAAATAAATTGAAAATTTAAATTGATACTTGGGTGAAGAGAGGGTCAGAGCTGTCAACTGATCAACCGTCTGGTGGTGAGTTAGATCAGAGGCTTGGGAGGACTTTCGACAGATCTGGTAAATACATACTGATAGTGCGAGTGAATTGGGAATGTCTGGAGGAGCCCATCCTCTGACAGAACCTCAGAAACTCATGCCTCCGGCAGAGCTTTTCTGGACTCCAGAGGCAGCTGCAAGGTACCTAGAGACCCGAAGGGCAGCAGCCTCTGCTGTGAGGGAGACAAAGTAGCGGGTGTGGGAGGAGTTCAGAGCGACCATGGAGAAGGACTGTTGGTCGGCACCAAGGTGTTTCTGCAGGACCATGAGGCACCTCAAGAGAGGAAAGTGGGAAACCATACAAGCTATATACAGTGAGGATGGGACTCTGCTGACTTCAACTGAGGATGCAATCGGGTGCTGGAAGAAGCACTTTGACCTCCTGCATCAGACTGGAGTGTCCTCTGGAGTAGAGGCAGAGCTGGAAGCTGATGGGGTATCACCATCAATTTCCCTGGTGGAAGTCACTAAGGTACTCAAACACCTCCGCATTGGCAAAGCCCTGGGGGTTGATGAGATCCATCCAGAAATGCTGAAGGCTCTGTGTGGAAGGACTGTGTTGGATGAGACGTCTCGTCAACATTGCATGGAGGTCTGGGACACTGCAAAAGGAGTGGCAAACTGGGGTTATGGTCCCCATACGTAAAAAAGGGAACGAGAAAGTGTGCCAATTATAGGAGCACCACACTACTCAGCTTACATGGTAAAGTTTACTCCAGGAAGTTGGAAAGGAGGGTTCAGCCAATAGTCCAATCTTAGTCTGAAGATTTGGCTTTAGTCAGGGAGGTGACCAAGAACCTGATCGTCACTCTGTCACAGCTCCAGTATTCCTCTGAGGAGAGAGGAAAACGTTCCAGAAGGACAAGCATCTCTGCAGCAATCCACCAATCGGGCCTGTATGGTAGAGTGGCCAGATGGAAGCCACACGTGAATATTTATCTCATAGATTACAATTTGTTCATGTAAATGGGGGGGAGTCTTCTTCACGGACTAAGGTTAATTATGGAGTTCCACAAGGTTCTGTGCTAGGACCGTTTTATTCACTTTATACATGCTTCCCTTAGGCAGTATTATTAGAAAGCATTGCTTAAATTTTCATTGTTATGCAGATGATACCCAGCTTTATCTATCCATGAAGCCAGAGGACACACACCAATTAGTTAAACTGCAGGAATGTCTTTCAGACATAAAAGACATGGATGACCTCTAATTTCCTGCTTTTAAACTCAGATAAAACTGAAGTTATTGTACTTGGCCCCACAAATCTTAGAAACATGGTGTCTAACCAGATCCATACTCTGGATGACATTACCCTGACCTCTAGTAATACTGTGAGAAATCTTGGAGTCATTTTTGATCAGGATATGTCATTCAATGCGCATATTAAACAAATATGTAGGACTGCTTTTTTGCATTTGCGCAATATCTCTAAAATCAGAAAGGTCTTGTCTCAGAGTGAGGCTGAAAAGCTAATTCATGCATTTATTTCTTCTAGGCTGGACGATTATAATTCATTATTATCAGGTTGTCCTAAAAGTTCCCTGAAAAGCCTTCAGTTAATTCAAAATGCTGCAGCTAGAGTGCTGACAGGGACTAGAAGGACAGAGCATATTTCACCCATATTGGCTTCTCTTCATTGGCTTCCTGTTAATTCTAGAATAGAATTTAAGGTAGTCTGTGCTCAGTTGAGATCGTTTTTGCAGGCTAACGACATCCATGACACTTTTCAATGAGTTTCATTCTACTGAAACAGCCCTGTTGAAGGTGTCTAGTGACATAATGATGGCAGCTGACACTGGCAAATGTTCTGTGCTGATTCTGCTTGATCTGTCTTCGGCTTTTGATACCGTTGACCATGGCATTCTGATAAACAGATTGCGGGATTTGGTTGGAATGTCAGGTTGTGCTTTAGAGTGGTTTACCTCTTACCTGACTGGTAGAACTTTTAGTGTGATGGTGGGCAATGCAGTGTCGGAATCTGCAGATCTTCTGTGGGGTGTGCCGCAGGGATCGGTATTGGGACCTGTTTTGTTGTCGTTGTATCTCCTTCCTCTCAGCAAGCTGATCCAGCAGTTCAGTGATGTGTCCTATCATTTGTATGCTGATGATCTGCAGTTGTACTGCTCTTTTAAGACAACTGAGCCACAGAAACTCTGCTCTCTCACAAATTGTTTGGCCAAAATTACAGAATGGCTCACTGAGAACAGTCTGCAGTTAAATTCCAATAAGACTGAGACTCTGATTGTAGCAGCAGATAGTGCTGTACCTGGAATTAAGCAGCATCTCGGTAGCCTAAGCTGCACGGTCAAAAGCAGCCTGCGTAACCTGGGTGTCATTTTGGATGGAGGGATGTCTCTGGAGCAGCACACAAATTATCTGGTTAAGAACTGTTTTTTCCAAATTCGGAACATCTCTAAGCTCCGTAAGATGGTGACTTTAAAAGAGCTTGAGATGATTGTTCATGTGTTCGTCTCATCGCGTTTGGATTATTGTAACAGTCTTTTCACCTGTCTGAATAAGAAGGAGTTGGCCCGCCTGCAGGTTGTGCAAAATTCTGCTGCACGCCTGCTTACCCGCACCCACAGGAGGGACCATATTACTCCTATCCTTAATACTTTGCATTGGTTGCCTGTCTCCTACAGGATTCATTACAAAGTAAGTTTCCCTCTGGCAGATCCCGAGCAGCCGGGAAAGCAGGCCGACTGGGTGACTGTGAGGAGGAAGCGTAGTCCTAAACAGAAGCCCCGTGTACACCGCCAACCCATTCACATTTCTAACCGTTTTTCCCCACTCGGTGACACACCCGCCGAGGATCAAACTCTGGTTATTGATGACTCTGTTTTGAGAAATGTGAAGTTAGCGACACCAGCAACCATAGTCAATTGTCTTCTGGGGGGCCAGAGCAGGCGAAATCGAAGGAAATCTGAAACTGCTGGCTAAGGCTAAGCGTAAATTTGGCAAGACTGTAATTCACGTCAGCAGTAATGACACCCGGTTACGCCAATCGGAGGTCACTAAATTTAACATTGAATCGGTGTGTAACTTTGCAAAAACAATGTCGGACTCTGTAGTTTTCTCTGGGCCCCTCCCCATTGGACCGGGAGTGACATGTTTAGCCGCATGATCTCCTTGAATTGCTGGCTGTCTGAGTGGTGTCCAAAAAATGAGGTGGGCTTCATAGATAATTGGCAAAGCTTCTGGGGAAAACCTGGTCTTGTTAGGAGAGACAGCATCCATCCCACTTTGGATGGAGCAGCTCTCATTTCTAGAAATCTGGCCAATTTTCTTAAATCCTCCAAACCGTGACTATCCAGGGTTGGGACCAGGAAGCAGAGTTGTAGTCTTACACACCTCTCTGCAGCTTCTCTCCCCCTGCCATCCCCTCATTACCCCATCCCCGTAGAGACGGTGCCTGCTCCCAGACCACCAATAACCAGCAAAAATCTATTTAAGCATAAAAAGTCAATAAGAAAAAATAATATAGCACCTTCAACTGCACCACAGACTAAAACAGTTAAATCAATCAATCAATCAATTTTTTTATATAGCGCCAAATCACAACAAACAGTTGCCCCAAGGCGCTTTATATTGTAAGGCAAGGCCATACAATAATTATGTAAAACCCCAACGGTCAAAACGACCCCCTGTGAGCAAGCACTTGGCTACAGTGGGAAGGAAAAACTCCCTTTTAACAGGAAGAAACCTCCAGCAGAACCAGGCTCAGGGAGGGGCAGTCTTCTGCTGGGACTGGTTGGGGCTGAGGGAGAGAACCAAGAAAAAGACATGCTGTGGAGGGGAGCAGAGATCGATCACTAATGATTAAATGCAGAGTGGTGCATACAGAGCAAAAAGAGAAAGAAACAGTGCATCATGGGAACCCCCCAGCAGTCTACGTCTATAGCAGCATAACTAAGGGATGGTTCAGGGTCACCTGATCCAGCCCTAACTATAAGCTTTAGCAAAAAGGAAAGTTTTAAGCCTAATCTTAAAAGTAGAGAGGGTGTCTGTCTCCCTGATCTGAATTGGGAGCTGGTTCCACAGGAGAGGAGCCTGAAAGCTGAAGGCTCTGCCTCCCATTCTACTCTTACAAACCCTAGGAACTACAAGTAAGCCTGCAGTCTGAGAGCGAAGCGCTCTATTGGGGTGATATGGTACTACGAGGTCCCTAAGATAAGATGGGACCTGATTATTCAAAACCTTATAAGTAAGAAGAAGAATTTTAAATTCTATTCTAGAATTAACAGGAAGCCAATGAAGAGAGGCCAATATGGGTGAGATATGCTCTCTCCTTCTAGTCCCCGTCAGTACTCTAGCTGCAGCATTTTGAATTAACTGAAGGCTTTTTAGGGAACTTTTAGGACAACCTGATAATAATGAATTACAATAGTCCAGCCTAGAGGAAATAAATGCATGAATTAGTTTTTCAGCATCACTCTGAGACAAGACCTTTCTGATTTTAGAGATATTGCGTAAATGCAAAAAAGCAGTCCTACATATTTGTTTAATATGCGCTTTGAATGACATATCCTGATCAAAAATGACTCCAAGATTTCTCACAGTATTACTAGAGGTCAGGGTAATGCCATCCAGAGTAAGGATCTGGTTAGACACCATGTTTCTAAGATTTGTGGGGCCAAGTACAATAACTTCAGTTTTATCTGAGTTTAAAAGCAGGAAATTAGAGGTCATCCATGTCTTTATGTCTGTAAGACAATCCTGCAGTTTAGCTAATTGGTGTGTGTCCTCTGGCTTCATGGATAGATAAAGCTGGGTATCATCTGCGTAACAATGAAAATTTAAGCAATACCGTCTAATAATACTGCCTAAGGGAAGCATGTATAAAGTAAATAAAATTGGTCCTAGCACAGAACCTTGTGGAACTCCATAATTAACTTTAGTCTGTGAAGAAGATCCCCATTTACATGAACAAATTGTAATCTATTAGACAAATATGATTCAAACCACCGCAGCGCAGTACCTTTAATACCTATGGCATGCTCTAATCTCTGTAATAAAATTTTATGGTCAACAGTATCAAAAGCAGCACTGAGGTCTAACAGAACAAGCACAGAGATGAGTCCACTGTCCGAGGCCATAAGAAGATCATTTGTAACCTTCACTAATGCTGTTTCTGTACTATGATGAATTCTAAAACCTGACTGAAACTCTTCAAATAGACCATTCCTCTGCAGATGATCAGTTAGCTGTTTTACAACTACCCTTTCAAGAATTTTTGAGAGAAAAGGAAGGTTGGAGATTGGCCTATAATTAGCTAAGATAGCTGGGTCAAGTGATGGCTTTTTAAGTAATGGTTTAATTACTGCCACCTTAAAAGCCTGTGGTACATAGCCAACTAACAAAGATAGATTGATCATATTTAAGATCGAAGCATTAAATAATGGTAGGGCTTCCTTGAGCAGCCTGGTAGGAATGGGGTCTAATAAACATGTTGATGGTTTGGATGAAGTAACTAATGAGAATAACTCAGACAGAACAATCGGAGAGAAAGAGTCTAACCAAATACCGGCATCACTGAAAGCAGCCAAAGATAACGATACGTCTTTGGGATGGTTATGAGTCATTTTTTCTCTAATAGTTAAAATTTTGTTAGCAAAGAAAGTCATGAAGTCATTACTAGTTAAAGTTAATGGAATACTCAGCTCAATAGAGCTCTGACTCTTTGTCAGCCTGGCTACAGTGCTGAAAAGAAACCTGGGGTTGTTCTTATTTTCTTCAATTAGTGATGAGTAGAAAGATGTCCTAGCTTTACGGAGGGCTTTTTTATAGAGCAACAGACTCTTTTTCCAGGCTAAGTGAAGATCTTCTAAATTAGTGAGACGCCATTTCCTCTCCAACTTACGGGTTATCTGCTTTAAGCTACGAGTTTGTGAGTTATACCACGGAGTCAGACACTTCTGATTTAAAGCTCTCTTTTTCAGAGGAGCTACAGCATCCAAAGTTGTCTTCAATGAGGATGTAAAACTATTGACGAGATACTCTATCTCCCTTACAGAGTTTAAATGTGGTCTATTAAACATTAGGTCTCTCTCTTCTAAATCCCTGTTGGTAAATGATATAATAATTGATCAACATATTGATTTATTCTGCCTTACAGAAACCTGGTTACAGCAGGATGAATATGTTAGTTTAAATGAGTCAACACCCCCGAGTCACACTAACTGTCAGAATGCTCGTAGCACGGGCCGGGGCGGAGGATTAGCAGCAATCTTCCATTCCAGCTTATTAATTAATCAAAAACCCAGACAGAGCTTTAATTCATTTGAAAGCTTGACTCTTAGTCTTGTCCATCCAAATTGGAAGTCCCAAAAACCAGTTTTATTTGTTATTATCTATCGTCCACCTGGTCGTTACTGTGAGTTTCTCTGTGAATTTTCAGACCTTTTGTCTGACTTAGTGCTTAGCTCAGATAAGATAATTATAGTGGGCGATTTTAACATCCACACAGATGCTGAGAATGACAGCCTCAACACTGCATTTAATCTATTATTAGACTCTATTGGCTTTGCTCAAAAAGTAAATGAGTCCACCCACCACTTTAATCATATCTTAGATCTTGTTCTGACTTATGGTATGGAAATAGAAGACTTAACAGTATTCTCTGAAAACTCCCTTCTGTCTGATCATTTCTTAATAACATTTACATTTACTCTGATGGACTACCCAGCAGTGGGGAATAAGTTTCATTACACTAGAAGTCTTTCAGAAAGCGCTGTAACTAGGTTTAAGGATATGATTCCTTCTTTATGTTCTCTAATGCCATATACCAACATAGTGCAGAGTAGCTACCTAAACTCTGTAAGTGAGATAGAGTATCTCGTCAATAGTTTTACATCCTCATTGAAGACAACTTTGGATGCTGTAGCTCCTCTAAAAAAGAGAGCTTTAAATCAGAAGTGCCTCACTCCGTGGTATAACTCACAAACTCGTAGCTTAAAGCAGATAACCCGTAAGTTGGAGAGGACTATTGTAATTCATTATTATCAGGTTGTCCTAAAAGTTCCCTAAAAAGCCTTCAGTTAATTCAAAATGCTGCAGCTAGAGTACTGACGGGGACTAGAAGGAGAGAGCATATCTCACCCATATTGGCCTCTCTTCATTGGCTTCCTGTTAATTCTAGAATAGAATTTAAAATTCTTCTTCTTACTTATAAGGTTTTGAATAATCAGGTCCCATCTTATCTTAGGGACCTCGTAGTACAATATCACCCCAATAGAGCGCTTCGCTCTCAGACTGCAGGCTTACTTGTAGTTCCTAGGGTTTGTAAGAGTAGAATGGGAGGCAGAGCCTTCAGCTTTCAGGCTCCTCTCCTGTGGAACCAGCTCCCAATTCAGATCAGGGAGACAGACACCCTCTCTACTTTTAAGATTAGGCTTAAAACTTTCCTTTTTGCTAAAGCTTATAGTTAGGGCTGGATCAGGTGACCCTGAACCATCCCTTAGTTATGCTGCTATAGACGTAGACTGCTGGGGGGTTCCCATGATGCACTGTTTCTTTCTCTTTTTGCTCTGTATGCACCACTCTGCATTAGTGATCGATCTCTGCTCCCCTCCACAGCATGTCTTTTTCCTGGTTCTCTCCCTCAGCCCCAACCAGTCCCAGCAGAAGACTGCCCCTCCCTGAGCCTGGTTCTGCTGGAGGTTTCTTCCTGTTAAAAGGGAGTTTTTCCTTCCCACTGTAGCCAAGTGCTTGCTCACAGGGGGTCGTTTTGACCGTTGGGGTTTTACATAATTATTGTATGGCCTTGCCTTACAATATAAAGCGCCTTGGGGCAACTGTTTGTTGTGATTTTGCGCTATATAAAAAAATTGATTGATTGATTGATTTCTTAATAACATTTACATTTACTCTGATGGACTACCCAGCAGTGGGGAATAAGTTTCATTACACTAGAAGTCTTTCAGAAAGCACTGTAACTAGGTTTAAGGATATGATTCCTTCTTTATGTTCTCTAATGCCATATACCAACACAGTGCAGAGTAGCTACCTAAACTCTGTAAGTGAGATAGAGTATCTCGTCAATAGTTTTACATCCTCATTGAAGACAACTTTGGATGCTGTAGCTCCTCTGAAAAAGAGAGCTTTAAATCAGAAGTGCCTGACTCTGTGGTATAACTCACAAACTCGCAGCTTAAAGCAGATAACCCGTAAGTTGGAGAGGAAATGGCGTCTCACTAATTTAGAAGATCTTCCCTTAGCCTGGAAAAAGAGTCTGTTGCTCTATAAAAAAGCCCTCCGTAAAGCTAGGACATCTTACTACTCATCACTAATTGAAGAAAATAAGAACAACCCCAGGATTCGTTTCAGCACTGTAGCCAGGCTGACAAAGAGTCAGAGCTCTATTGAGCCGAGTATTCCTTTAACTTTAACTAGTAATGACTTCATGACTTTCTTTGCTAATAAAATTTTAACTATTAGAGAAAAAATTACTCATAACCATCCCAAAGACGTATCGTTATCTTTGGCTGCTTTCAGTGATGCCGGTATTTGGTTAGACTCTTTCTCTCCGATTGTTCTGTCTGAGTTATTTTCATTAGTTACTTCATCCAAACCATCAACATGTCTATTAGACCCCATTACTACCAGGCTGCTCAAGGAAGCCCTACCATTATTTAATGCTTCGATCTTAAATATGATCAATCTATCTTTATTAGTTGGCTATGTACCACAGGCTTTTAAGGTGGCAGTAATTAAACCATTACTTAAAAAGCCATCACTTGACCCAGCTATCTTAGCTAATTATAGGCCAATCTCCAACCTTCCTTTTCTCTCAAAAATTCTTGAAAGGGTAGTTGTAAAACAGCTAACTGATCATCTGCAGAGGAATGGTCTATTTGAAGAGTTTCAGTCAGGTTTTAGAATTCATCATAGTACAGAAACAGCATAAGTGAAAGTTACAAATGATCTTATGGCCTCAGACAGTGGACTCATTTCTGTGCTTGTTCTATTAGACCTCAGTACTGCTTTTGATACTGTTGACCATAAAATTTTATTACAGAGATTAGACCATGCCATAGGTATTAAAAGGCACTGCGCTGCGGTGGTTTGAATCATATTTATCTAATAGATTACAATTTGTTCATGTAAATGGGGAATCTTCTTCACAGACTAAGGTTAATTATGGAGTTCCACAAGGTTCTGTGCTAGGACCAATTTTATTCACTTTATACATGCTTCCCTTAGGCAGTATTATTAGACGGCATTGCTTAAATTTTCATTGTTACGCAGATGATACCCAGCTTTATCTATCCATGAAGCCAGAGGACACACACCAATTAGCTAAACTGCAGGATTGTCTTACAGACATAAAGACATGGATGACCTCTAATTTCCTGCTTTTAAACTCAGATAAAACTGAAGTTATTGTACTTGGCCCCACAAATCTTAGAAACATGGTGTCTAACCAGATCCTTACTATGGATGGCATTACCCTGACCTCTAGTAATACTGTGAGAAATCCTGGAGTCATTTTTGATCAGGATATGTCATTCAATGCGCATATTAAACAAATATGTAGGACTGCTTTTTTGCATTTGCGCAATATCTCTAAAATTAGAAAGGTTTTGTTTCAGAGTGATTCTGAAAAACTAATTCATGCATTTATTTCCTCTAGGCTGGACTATTGTAATTCATTATTATCAGATTGTCCTAAAAGTTCCCTGAAAAGCCTTCAGTTAATTCAAAATGCTGCAGCTAGAGTACTAACGGGGACTAGAAGGAGAGAGCATATTTCACCCATATTGGCCTCTCTTCATTGGCTTCCTGTTAATTCTAGAATAGAATTTAAAATTCTTCTTCTTACTTATAGTTGCAGTTCCTAGGGTTTGTAAGAGTAGAATGGGAGGCAGAGCCTTCAGCTTTCAGGCTCCTCTCCTGTGGAACCAGCTCCCAATTCAGATCAGGGAGACAGACACCCTCTCTACTTTTAAGATTAGGCTTAAAACTTTCCTTTTTGCTAAAGCTTATAGTTAGGGCTGGATCAGGTGCCCCTGAACCATCCCTTAGTTATGCTGCTATAGACTTAGACTGCTGGGGGGTTCCCATGATGCACTGAGTGTTTCTTTCTCTTTTTGCTCTGTATGCACCACTCTGCATTTAATCATTAGTGATTGATCTCTGCTCTCTTCCACAGCATGTCTTTTTCCTGGTTCTCTCCCTCAGCCCCAACCAGTCCCAGCAGAAGACTGCCCCTCCCTGAGCCTGGTTCTGCTGGAGGTTTCTTCCTGTTAAAAGGGAGTTTTTCCTTCCCACTGTCGCCAAGTGCTTGCTCACAGGGGGTCGTTTTGACCATTGGAGTTTTTCCGTAATTATTGTATGGCTTTGCCTTACAATATAAAGCACCTTGGGGCGACTGTTTGTTGTGATTTGGCGCTATAAAAATAAAATTTATTTGATTTGAATAACATTGCAAATGAAGCAAAGACTCAAACAGATTTGGATTAGAAACATAGGCATTGAGCAAAAGAATTCTAGTCGTGATTTCGGAAAATAGACAGAAGGTGTTCAAGGAAGTCAGTCTGGGCAGTTTTAGTTCAGATTGGAGAACGTTTCAATCAGAGGAAGCTGAAAAACTAAAGGCATACTTTGCTCTCCTGCTTCAGTGCAGACACAAGGTACACGAAAACATAACATGTCATTCGAGCACAGAGCATAACGGCAAGAGCATATCTTAAAATGAACCCTAAAGTGCACAGGCAGCCAAGATAGGTGTAATGTGCTCCCTCTTTCATAGTCCAGTTAGCAGACGGGCGGCAGCATTCTGAACTAACTGGAAATGTACAAGGGAGGACTGGTTAAAGGTTAAGGTTAGGGGTTAGGGTTATTGAAGAAGACTTGAGGCTGTAATTGCTGTCAAAGGTGCATCAACAAAGTACTGAGCAGAGGGTATGAATACTTCTGTACATGTGATTTCTTAGTTGTTTTTATACGTGTGTGTGTGTGTGTGTGTGTGTCACAGAGCCAGTTCCCCCTTAAAAAAAAAACAACACAAAACAAAAAAAACTGTTGTTTAGACTTTCTAATTTTAATTGCATGATTTGGTGAGATTTTATTTGTCATTTTAACTAGTGGGTTTTTTTTTTTAGCTTATTGGTTTTAGTATGGACTTTTAATTAGACTAACTCAGCTGCGACTGATTGGACTGCATGAGGACACTGCGCAGCAGAAGGAGAGGAGGCAGGATCAGGAAAATACAGAGGGGCAGAGAGCACGGAGAGCAGACGGAGTGGGGTCGATACGGAGGAAAAAGGACCCAGATGTGGGCGTGTCGCTGGAGGAAAAAGACAGTGACAAAGCCTTACCTGAGTTGAGCCAGGCCGCGACGGTGCTGAGGACCGTGGGTAGTGCCGAGATACAGTGAACGTTGAATACAACGCCCAACTAAAGTGAAGGAAAGAAAGGGACGACGTGGCACCCACAAAGACTTTAGCTCCTGCTTTTGTGAACCCTACTTTTTTTTTTTCAATACACTGGACTGTTTAGTTTTAGTGAAACCTTATCTTTTATTTACTTAAATGATCTGTAAATAAAACTTCTTAAATCTGGCTCTTTCTTTTTTTAACAGTGGAAGAAAGATTTTTATGCTGGTGAAAACTGAACCTTTTATCATGTTGTGACAGAGCTCACGACATATATATAAATTTGTAAAAAAAATTCAGAATTTTTTTTTGCCATATTGTCATTATGGGTTGTTGTGAGAAAATCAATTTACTTTGTTTTAAAATAAGACTGTAACATAAAATGTGGAAAGCACTGTGAATACTTTATGGATGTACTGTATTTAGTGACTTGGAATTGCTCACATAATCATCCTCTGACTTATCTCACTAAAACTGGTTGCAAAGCTGATGATTTATATTCAAAATAATCTTTTTATTTAACAATTTATTGTTTGTCCAATTACTTATGGGCTCTGAAAGTGAGGGACTGTATATAAAAAAGGTAATTCTGAAATGATGTGATATTTTTATTAAACCTATTGAATTAAAGATGAATCAGATTTTCAAACACTAAAAATTCTCTGATGCTTTAAAGAGTAGTTTCTCTGACTCGTGAATATTCTTTGTCATGTTCTGTTTCCAGGGAAGACACAAAAAAATTACTTTGCTGTTTCTGGCGAGCCTTGTCACAGATGGCAGGACGAAGCTGCAGTCTGGATCCATCAGGCAGCGTGCAGCCTCGGGAACAGATGACCACACCCAGACATGACTTCTTTAGGATTTGGCAGTTATGATTGTTGGTGTTTCTCATGGCCCATCCTGAAAGATGTCTCTGAGCATTCTTGTCTTCAGCTGTATTGGAAAAATAATGCTCAGTTACTGACTGATCTGACAATATTATTTCTGCATTTCCTCAGAATAGGACAAAATCAAATTTCTGCAGAACCCTAACCCTTTTCCTGAAATCCATCCAGAGTCTTATCTTAATACCAAAGATGAAAAATAGATCTTTATTTGGCATCTCACACTAGAGGGCACCACAACCGATCCTCCCTTTTCCATCTCACCCTGTCCTCTGTATCTTCCTCTGTCTCACCAACCACCTGCATGTCTCTTTCAGGACATCCATAAACCTCCTCTTTGTCCTTCCTCTTCATCTCCTGCCTGGTGGTCCATCCTCAGCATCCTTCTCCCTATATACCCTGGGTCCCTCCTATGTTCATTCCTAATCCTGTCCATCCTCATTACTCCCAAAGAAATTTACATCTTCAGCTCTGCCTCCTGTCTCTTTTTGTTAACGCCACCATCTCTAATCTGTCCAACATTGCTGGTATCACTACTGTCTTGTAGACTTTCCCCTTCAATCTTGCGCAGTGGTGGGAACAGTTCTGCTAATTATCAAAGCTATTGTTTTCATTATTGGATTAGCTTTTCAGATAACTTTGAAAACCATCAGCAGACCAATTATCTTATGATTTTAGACCACTAACATATGATTGCAGGTGTAGTGAATAAAGCTTTAACATTTAGAAACATTTGTGAAGTCTGATAAAGATTTTAGTGCCTACCTGTTAAATGTTTTGCAGTTAAAATATACAGTTGTATTTTCTGTAGACAGAAGAGAGTTGGTTTCAGGAAAACCCACTCTATCCTCTGCAGTCAGAGAAGAACTGATCACAGAAAAGAAAGAAAGTGAGAGGAAAAAAAAATTTCTCCTAGCATCATACTGATATGCTGGCAATATCACCTAAGTCATCCAGAGGCATACAGTTTTAACTTATGGTTAAAATTTTAACCAAACTAATTTCGGACAAGTTATTTAAATTAATGTTGCATCTGAAGTTTTATAAAGTGAAAATATCAGATATGTGTTTTAGTTTTAAAGTATTGCGCTAATTTTGAAGGTTTTAGTGTGAACATGGTGTGTCCGCAGTGCATTATGAGTAAAAGTACATGACAGGAGAAATACATTTGAGACGCTCTGATCAGGCTCCACGCGGACAATAGCATTAAACCCTTTGTATATTGTGCCTAAAACTCTTGTGAATATATTCTCTGGGTTTATAGATGTTGTTTTTGTGTTTGTTTTATGTAAAAATGACAGAAGAAGCTCAGGTTGCCTCATTATTTTTAGTTGAATCCACTGAGCTGCAATCACTTCCTGTTTGCTCTATAATGTCCTGGTTATTGTCCTTTACAACACTGTTTGTCATCTTTGTTCCAGAGTAATATATGTATATATAAGATGTCTGAAATTTGGTTTGTGTTTATTAAATTCCACGCAGATTAAATGTAGCAAACGCAGATTATTTATTTGGAATATTCGTTTTAGCAAGTTTTCAGGGTCTCTACTGCCATTTACTGGCCAGTAGTGTTCATGACAGTATTCATCCTAAGTATTGAGACATCCCATAATCCTTAGTGCACCAGAGAGTTGTTGCAGCCTCTTGCTGCAGCTGATGAAAAGAAATAAAAAATGTACATTTTGGTTGTATAATCATTTACAATTGTCATTGTGGATTCTCTATGTGCTGTTTAAACTGCAGCAACTCTCTGGCATGCAAAGGATTATGGGTTAGGGTCTGAGCATCTGGGTGCCACTAGATGGCAGTGTGTTCTATACATTTTGACCCCGGTTATATGGTTGCCTAATCACAACTTGACTTTTGGCTTTTGCAAATGGATTTTTTTCATATGAAAAAAAATGGCATATTTTACAAACGCACATTCATATGTAAACACCAACATACACGTCACATTAATGTGTTGGTTTTTACATAAAATGAATGAGTCAACCAATCAGTATTAACGGAGGCTCAATTTGCCCATAATCCCTTTGGCATCTGTCTGTATTTGTTAAAAAAAACTTCAGAATTAGTGCATTATTTAAAATTAAAAGATATGTGTTATATTTTAACTTTGTACAAATGACAGAATTGCCATTAATGGAGTTATTCTGTCCGGATTAATTTGATTTATAAATCAAAACCATAAGTCAAAACTGTTTTATTTTCCAAGACCTCTGCCTCATGGTGGACTCTTGTATGCTGTTAAAGACTAATGACTTTTTTTTGGCAACCTGGTGGTCAGGCTGTTTTTGCTGTGGTAGAGTTGAGCTTCATGCCTCTCAACGGCTTCACTGCTGCAAAATACATAGTAAACAGCAGCTTCCAGCAGTGGGCAGGGTGCACAAAGACAGAAGTGGTGACTTGTTGTTTGTGATCATGGTGTTAAAACTCAATTTTGGAAGTTATCGGTTAGCTGTAGCTTCCGATAAATTTTTGTGTGGTTTATCAGTGTAGCTTTATAAAAAATAACTTTTCAGGTAGCTGATTAGCTGTTATCAAAGCTGACCTTTTGACCTTTTGGTTAGCTGTGCCCACAACTGATCTTGAAGATATCTTTCTGTCACAAATCACTCCTGCCACTTTTCTCCCCCCTTCCTGTACTCTCTTCTTCACCTCTCTACCACACTCTCCATTACTTTAGACAGTATTTAAACTCATATACTTTCACCACTTCTAATCCTTATAACTGCAATTCAGTTCAATTTATTCATTTTAGACAGCATCAAATCACAACAGAGTCGCCTCAAGGTGCATCACATAAATCAATTCAGTAAACAAAATCAAATGAATTAAAATATTTTAAAAAGCACAGTAAAGAGTAAAAAAGTAAAAAGCATAGTAACATACTATGCCAGTATGCTAGCCATACGAAAGGGAAAATAAGTGAGTCTTAAGTCTGGACTTGAAAGTCTCCACAGAATCTGACTGTTTTATAGATGCAGGGAGATCATTCCACAGAACAGGGACACGATAAGAGACCCACAGACTTTTTCTTCACGCTAGGGACACAAAGTAGTCCTGCATCCTGCGAATGCAAAGTCCGGGCCAATACGCAGAGCTTAATTAGATCAGTGAGGTAGGGAGGTGCCAGTCTGTGAACAATTTTAAAGGCTGGTAGCAGAACCTTAAAATCTGATCTCACTGGGACAGGAAGCCAGTGAAGAGATACCAAATGGGTGTAATGTGGTCAAACTTTCTGCTTCCTGTCAAAAGTCTGGCAGCAGCATTTTGAACCAATTGGAGAGCCCCAATGCTGGACTGCGGTAAACCAGAAAATAGAACATTGCAATAATCCAATCTAGAAGAGAGAACTGTATGAATCAGGGTCTCAGAATCAGCCATAGACAGGATGGGACGAATCTTCGCTATATTTCGCAGATGGAAGAAAGCAGGCCTCATAATAGCTCTAATGTGGAGGTCAAAGGACAACGAAGGATTAAAAATTACCCCAAGGTTCCTCACGATGTCAGTATGATGTATGACACATGACCCTAGGCTAAGCGCTAGCTGGTCAAATTGATGCCGATGTCCCACTGGACCAAGAACTATCATTTCAGTCTCAGAGTTTAAAAGCAGGAAGTTAAGAGACATCCAGCATCAGTAAGAACAATGATGAAAGTCAATTTTCTAAGGATTTTATTAGGATGAAATTACTAGTAGTTATCGCCATGTATAACTGAGGATCATCAGCATAGCAGTGGAAGGCAATCCCAAAATGCTGCAGTATATGCCCAAGGGGTGCTATATAAAGAGATAAAAGCAGGGGGGCTAAGACATATCCCTGTGGAACCCCAAATTTCATGTCACTAAGGTCAGAGGTAGTGTTATTGTACAAAACACAGTGAGAACGACTGGTCAGGTATGACATCAACCAGGCAAGGGCACTCCCAGTAATCCCAAAATGATTCTCCAGCCTTTCGAGTAAAATATATCCACGGTATCAAATGCAGCACTGAGATCTAACAGCAGCAGAACCGTAGTGGTGCCCGAGTCCATTGCAAGCAGAAGGTCATTCACCACTTTAGTGAGAGCCGTCTCTGTGGAATGATATTTTCTAAAGCCAGACTACAGTAGCTCAAAAAGATTATTCTCAGTAAGGTGGTCCACAAGCTGCTGTGAAACCAGAATTTTAGAGCAAAATGATAGCATTGATATCGGCCTATAGTTTATTAATACACTTCGGTCAGGCTCCTCTCCTGTGGAACCAGCTCCCAATTCAGATCAGGGAGACAGACACCCTCTCCACTTTTAAGATTAGGCTTAAAACTTTCCTTTTTGCTAAAGCTTATAGTTAGGGCTGGATCAGGTGACCCTGAACCATCCCTTAGTTATGCTGCTATAGACGTAGACTGCTGGGGGGTTCCCATGATGCACTGTTTCTTTCTCTTTTTGCTCTGTATGCACCACTCTGCATTTAATCATTAGTGATCGATCTCTGCTCCCCTCCACAGCATGTCTTTTTCCTGGTTCTCTCCCTCAGCCCCAACCAGTCCCAGCAGAAGACTGCCCCTCCCTGAGCCTGGTTCTGCTGGAGGTTTCTTCCTGTTAAAAGGGAGTTTTTCCTTCCCACTGTAGCCAAGAGCTTGCTCACAGGGGGTCGTTTTGACCGTTGGGGTTTTACATAATTATTGTATGGCCTTGCCTTACAATATAAAGCGCCTTGGGGCAACTGTTTGTTGTGATTTGGCGCTATATAAAAAAATTGATTGATTGATTGATTGAAGATTAGGTTTCTTAAGTAATGGTTTAATCACTGCAGATTTGAAACATTTAGGAACAGATCCAGAAGTTAATGAGAGATTAATAATTTTCATTATAGTCGTCCCAAGAGTGGACCACAGGTCCTTAAACAGTTTTGTTGGTATAGGATCAAATTAACAGGTTGTGCTTTTAGTAGAGGTTACGAGTTTCATCAGCACACCTAGTGAGATACTATCAAATTCTGTAAATGTAGGTAATACACAAGCATGCCTTTGACCCAACCTTAGCATGACCTGTGTCGTGCTTGAGAGTAAACTCATCTTTAACAGGTGCAGACAGGACACCAGAGGGGCACTGGTGCATGCTATTGCACACAGAGAATTTTGAAATGTTCAAAAAATCTTTCACGCAAAAATGTCGTGCTACGTGGCGCAATCTCATCACCAACACGATGTGCAGCTCGTCAAGTGGAGTAAAGAAGTAGCGAAGAAAGCGAGTGGTGATGTCAGCGAAACGCATGAGTGCAGCTCATCTGAACGATTATAACAAGAGGTTAAATCTGTCATAAACATACTTTAACAGCTGCACACAAGAAGGAAAGAACACACAACTGTTTTACCAAGCCATGACAATGTAAACATGACAAATAATTACCTTTTTAGAAGGCTTCAAATGCTTTCTGCAGCTTGTTAGGTGCACACAAATGGCTGAAGCTGGAGCGGTCCTCTGTGATTCAGGAAGTAATTACAGCTGTTTTCAACAGCCAATTTGCAGAGAAAATGATTACTCCGACACAAAATAATTATTTTATATACAACCCCGATTCCAATGAAGTTGGGACATTGTGTAAAATGTAAATAAAAACAGAATACAGTGATTTGCAAATCCTCTTCAACCTATATTCAATTGAATACAGGCAGCTGAAATTCCACACAGTCCATGGGAAAATCACCAGGAATCCACACACAATGCTTGTTGGCCCAGTAAATCAATCAATCAATCAATCAATTTTTTTTTTATATAGCGCCAAATCACAACAAACAGTTGCCCCAAGGCGCTTTATATTGTAAGGCAAGGCCATACAATAATTATGTAAAACCCCAACGGTCAAAACGACCCCCTGTGAGCAAGCACTTGGCTACAGTGGGAAGGAAAAACTCCCTTTTAACAGGAAGAAACCTCCAGCAGAACCAGGCTCAGGGAGGTGCAGTCCTCTGCTGGGACTGGTTGGGGCTGAGGGAGAGAACCAGGAAAAAGACATGCTGTGGAGGGGAGCAGAGATCGATCACTAATGATTAAATGCAGAGTGGTGCATACAGAGCAAAAAGAGAAAGAAACAGTGCATCATGGGAACCCCCCAGCAGTCTACGTCTATAGCAGCATAACTAAGGGATGGTTCAGGGTCACCTGATCCAGCCAAATGAAATGAAATGGAAATTATTAAAGTAGTACATGTAAAAGAAAAAGTCAACAGATCATAATGAGGTACATATGTCCTGAGTAAAGCAAATAATTACTGAAATTGCAAAACCATCATCACATACTTTTAATCATTTCAAACTGGGATTGTTCCTAACGGTATGAAAGTGGCAAAAGTGATACCTTTATTTAAATCTGGTAGCAAGCATCTTTTTACTAACCACAGGCCTGTGTTGTCACAGTTTTCTAAGATATTGGAAAAACTTTACAACAGCATACTGGATAAATTTATAGAACGACACAACTTGCTTGATGAAAGTCAATATGGTTTTAGAGCAAAAAAGTCTACTGCACTGGCTCTGCTCGATTCAATAGAAGAGATCAGTAAATATGTGGCCCAAAGGGAAATAGCATTAGGTTTATTTATTGACCTAAGAAAGGCTTTTGACACAATTAATCACAATATATTATTTCAAAAGATGTAACTGTATGGCATCAGAGGGAGTGGCTCTGAGCTGGATGAAAAAGCTACTTACAAAACCGTAAGCAGTTTGTTAAACTCTGGGACTACTGTTTTTCATGTCTGGACATCATTTCGCTGTGATTTGGCGCATTATACTGGTGGTTGGCTCTCACTGCGGTATTGTATCACTTCCTGTTCCAGAGCACAGCGGTGTTTTTCTGTATCTGTTAGCTGTTTAATCTGCGCAGTTAGATTGATCTAGTTATCTAGATTACGATTTGTTTCCCAGTGTAATCTTTACGTGCCTTAACTAAAGCACTCCTTCTGCTGAATCACCTCTAAATTATTTACACATTATTCACTTTGCGTGTTTTTAGGAATCCGCTAGCTTAGCGTAGCTACTAGCTCTTAGCCGATTCAGCATGGCGGCTTCTCCTGTCTCTCCCGCACTTTTCTGCTTTGAGTGTGAAATGTTTAGTTATTCCTCGGCCTCCTTTAGCAGTAACGGTACTTGTAATAAGTGTAGCTTATTCGTAACTTTGGAGGCCAGGCTGGGCGAATTGGAGACTCGGCTCCGCACCGTGGAAAATTCTACAGCTAGCCAGGCCCCTGTAGTCGGTGCGGACCAAGGTAGCTTAGCCGCCGTTAGTTACCCCCTGGCAGATCCCGAGCACCCGGGAAAGCAGGCCGACTGGGTGACTGTGAGGAGGAAGCGTAGCCCTAAACAGAAGCCCCGTGTACACCGCCAACCCGTTCACATCTCTAACCGTTTTTCCCCACTCGACGACACACCCGCCGAGGATCAAACTCTGGTTATTGGCGACTCTGTTTTGAGAAATGTGAAGTTAGCGACACCAGCAACCATAGTCAATTGTCTTCCGGGGGCCAGAGCAGGCGACATTGAAGGAAATTTGAAACTCCTGGCTAAGGCTAAGCGTAAATTTGGTAAGATTGTAATTCACGTCGGCAGTAATGACACCCGGTTACGCCAATCGGAGGTCACTAAAATTAACATTAAATCGGTGTGTAACTTTGCAAAAACAATGTCGGACTCTGTAGTTTTCTCTGGGCCCCTCCCCAATCAGACCGGGAGTGACATGTTTAGCCGCATGTTCTCCTTGAATTGCTGGCTGAGTGTGTGGTGTCCAAAAAATGAGGTGGGCTTCATAGATAATTGGCAAAGCTTCTGGGGAAAACCTGGTCTTGTTAGGAGAGACGGCATCCATCCCACTTTGGATGGAGCAGCTCTCATTTCTAGAAATCTGGCCAATTTTCTTAAATCCTCCAAACCGTGACTATCCAGGGTTGGGACCAGGAAGCAGAGTTGTAGTCTTACACACCTCTCTGCAGCTTCTCTCCCCCTGCCATCCCCTCATTACCCCATCCCCGTAGAGACGGTGCCTGCTCCCAGACTACCAATAACCAGCAAAAATCTATTTAAGCATAAAAATTCAAAAAGAAAAAATAATATAGCACCTTCAACTGCACCACAGACTAAAACAGTTAAATGTGGTCTATTAAACATTAGGTCTCTCTCTTCTAAGTCCCTGTTGGTAAATGATATAATAATTGATCAACATATTGATTTATTCTGCCTTACAGAAACCTGGTTACAGCAGGATGAATATGTCAGTTTAAATGAGTCAACACCCCCGAGTCACACTAACTGTCAGAATGCTCGTAGCACGGGCCGGGGCGGAGGATTAGCAGCAATCTTCCATTCCAGCTTATTAATTAATCAAAAACCCAGACAGAGCTTTAATTCATTTGAAAGCTTGACCCTTAGTCTTGTCCATCCAAATTGGAAGTCCCAAAAACCAGTTTTATTTGTTATTATCTATCGTCCACCTGGTCGTTACTGTGAGTTTCTCTGTGAATTTTCAGACCTTTTGTCTGACTTAGTGCTTAGCTCAGATAAGATAATTATAGTGGGCGATTTTAACATCCACACAGATGCTGAGAATGACAGCCTCAACACTGCATTTAATCTATTATTAGACTCTATTGGCTTTGCTCAAAAAGTAAATGAGTCCACCCACCACTTTAATCATATCTTAGATCTTGTTCTGACTTATGGTATGGAAATAGAAGACTTAACAGCATTCTCTGAAAACTCCCTTCTGTCTGATCATTTCTTAATAACATTTACATTTACTCTGATGGACTACCCTGCAGTGGGGAATAAGTTTCATTACACTAGAAGTCTTTCAGAAAGCGCTGTAACTAGGTTTAAGGATATGATTCCTTCTTTATGTTCTCTAATGCCATATATCAACACAGTGCAGAGTAGCTACCTAAACTCTGTAAGTGAGATAGAGTATCTCGTCAATAGTTTTACATCCTCATTGAAGACAACTTTGGATGCTGTAGATCCTCTAAAAAAGAGAGCTTTAAATCAGAAGTGCCTGACTCCGTGGTATAACTCACAAACTCGTAGCTTAAAGCAGATAACCCGTAAGTTGGAGAGGAAATGGCGTCTCACTAATTTAGAAGATCTTCACTTAGCCTGGAAAAAGAGTCTGTTGCTCTATAAAAAAGCCCTCCGTAAAGCTAGGACATCTTTCTACTCATCACTAATTGAAGAAAATAAGAACAACCCCAGGTTTCTTTTCAGCACTGTAGCCAGGCTGACAAAGAGTCAGAGCTCTATTGAGCTGAGTATTCCATTAACTTTAACTAGTAATGACTTCATGACTTTCTTTGCTAACAAAATTTTAACTATTAGAGAAAAAATTACTCATAACCATCCCAAAGACGTATCGTTATCTTTGGCTGCTTTCAGTGATGCCGGTATTTGGTTAGACTCTTTCTCTCCGATTGTTCTGTCTGAGTTATTTTCATTAGTTACTTCATCCAAACCATCAACATGTTTATTAGACCCCATTCCTACCAGGCTGCTCAATGAAGCCCTACCATTATTTAATGCTTCGATCTTAAATATGATCAATCTATCTTTGTTAGTTGGCTATGTACCACAGGCTTTTAAGGTGGCAGTAATTAAACCATTACTTAAAAAGCCATCACTTGACCCAGCTATCTTAGCTAATTATAGGCCAATCTCCAACCTTCCTTTTCTCTCAAAAATTCTTGAAAGGGTAGTTATAAAACAGCTAACTGATCATCTGCAGAGGAATGGTCTATTTGAAGAGTTTCAGTCAGGTTTTAGAATTCATCATAGTACAGAAACAGCATTAGTGAAGGTTACAAATGATCTTCTTATGGCCTCGGACAGTGGACTCATCTCTGTGCTTGTTCTGTTAGACCTCAGTGCTGCTTTTGATACTGTTGACCATAAAATTTTATTACAGAGATTAGAGCATGCCATAGGTATTAAAGGCACTGTGCTGCGGTGGTTTGAATCATATTTGTCTAATAGATTACAATTTGTTCATGTAAATGGGGAATCTTCTTCACAGACTAAAGTTAATTATGGAGTTCCACAAGGTTCTGTGCTAGGACCAATTTTATTCACTTTATACATGCTTCCCTTAGGCAGTATTAGACGGTATTGCTTAAATTTTCATTGTTACGCAGATGATACCCAGCTTTATCTATCCATGAAGCCAGAGGACACACACCAATTAGCTAAACTGCAGGATTGTCTTACAGACATAAAGACATGGATGACCTCTAATTTCCTGCTTTTAAACTCAGATAAAACTGAAGTTATTGTACTTGGCCCCACAAATCTTAGAAACATGGTGTCTAACCAGATCCTTACTCTGGATGGCATTACCCTGACCTCTAGTAATACTGTGAGAAATCTTGGAGTCATTTTGATCAGGATATGTCATTCAAAGCGCATATTAAACAAATATGTAGGACTGCTTTTTTGCATTTACGCAATATCTCTAAAATCAGAAAGGTCTTGTCTCAGAGTGATGCTGAAAAACTAATTCATGCATTTATTTCCTCTAGGCTGGACTATTGTAATTCATTATTATCAGGTTGTCCTAAAAGTTCCCTAAAAAGCCTTCAGTTAATTCAAAATGCTGCAGCTAGAGTACTGACGGGGACTAGAAGGAGAGAGCATATCTCACCCATATTGGCCTCTCTTCATTGGCTTCCTGTTAATTCTAGAATAGAATTTAAAATTCTTCTTCTTACTTATAAGGTTTTGAATAATCAGGTCCCATCTTATCTTAGGGACCTCGTAGTACCATATCACCCCAATAGAGCGCTTCGCTCTCAGACTGCAGGCTTACTTGTAGTTCCTAGGGTTTGTAAGAGTAGAATGGGAGGCAGAGCCTTCAGCTTTCAGGCTCCTCTCCTGTGGAACCAGCTCCCAATTCAGATCAGGGAGACAGACACCCTCTCTACTTTTAAGATTAGGCTTAAAACTTTCCTTTTTGCTAAAGCTTATAGTTAGGGTTGGATCAGGTGACCCTGAACCATCCCTTAGTTATGCTGCTATAGACGTAGACTGCTGGGGGGTTCCCATGATGCACTGTTTCTTTCTCTTTTTGCTCTATATGCACCACTCTGCATTTAATCATTAGTGATCGATCTCTGCTCCCCTCCACAGCATGTCTTTTTCCTGGTTCTCTCCCTCAGCCCCAACCAGTCCCAGTAGAAGACTGCCCCTCCCTGAGCCTGGTTCTGCTGGAGGTTTCTTCCTGTTAAAAGGGAGTTTTTCCTTCCCACTGTAGCCAAGTGCTTGCTCACAGGGGGTCGTTTTGACCGTTGGGGTTTTACATAATTATTGTATGGCCTTGCCTTACAATATAAAGCGCCTTGGGGCAACTGTTTGTTGTGATTTGGCGCTATATAAAAAATTGATTGATTGATTGATTTGTGGGCTTCCACAGGGTTCTGTGTTAGGACCAAAATTATTTATTTTATACATCAACGAGTTATGTAAAGCTTCAAATCTGCTTAAAACAGTTCTCTTTGCAGATGACACAAACCTGTTTTGCTCAGGAGAAAATCTGCAACAATTGTTATCTGATTTAGGAACTGAAATGATAAAGTTAAAGAGATGGTTTGATATTAACAAATTATCATTAAATTTGTCAAAAACTAAATTAATGTTATTTGGAAATTATAAAAAAGACATACAAATACAGTTAAATATAAAGGGGTAAACATAGAACATGTCAAAGAAAATAAGCTTTTAGGTGTTATTGATGAAAGAATTAATTGGAAAGCTCATATTCAGCATACTCAAAAGAAGATATCAAAGATTATTGCAGAATTAAATAAAGCAAAGCATGTTCTTGATTGCAGAGCACTACATACTTTGTATTGTTCATTGATTTGACCCTACCTGACTTACTGTGCTGAAGTTTGGGGCAACAATTATAAAACTACATTGCAACCATTATTCATTCTTCAAAAAAGAGCATAAAGAACAATTCATAATGCAGGTTATCGAGACCACACCAACCCATTTTTCATTAAATCTCAAATATTAAAACTTCACAATATGATTTTGTTCAAAACTGTTCAGTTTAATGTACAAAGTGAAAAATAAACAAGTGCCCTTTAGAATTCAAGAATTTGTTACTGAGAGAGAAGGAAAATATAATTTACGGGGCTTGTATCATTTTAAAATTGCTGGCGCCAGGAAAGGTTTCTGTGTCTCCATGTGTGGCCCTAGAATATGGAATAACCTGACGGATGAACTCAAACGATGTCAAAATATCAATCAGTTTAAAAATCAATATAAAGACATGATGTTTTCAAGATATGTATTGGCTGAAGAAGGATGAGTTTTGTGTGTTGCCAAATGTAAATGTAAATTTGTTTGGGAGCACTCAGATTGTGTCCTTTAAGCTGAAGAGTTTGAAGTGGTTGAAGATGGGAGAGGGAATAGTTGGGGTTCCCCCCCCCCCCCCCCCAACTCCTTTTGGACAAGATAATTTTATTTTTGGTAAAAGGGATAGGCGTTAATAAGGTTTGCTTCTGCCTATACCCTTTCAGGCACACGGATGCATTGTAATCCATTTTCTTTCTTCGTTGTAAGTTTTTTGTTGTTTGTTTGGACTGTGTGTGTGCTGAATAAATTCATTCATTCATTCATTCATTCACACCACAAAGACAAGATATTTAATGTTCAAACTGATAAACTTTATTGTTTTGTGCAAATATTTGCTCATTTTGAAATGGATGCCTGCAACAGGTTTCCAAAAAGCTGGGACAGTGGTATGTTTCCCACTGTGTTACATCACCTTTCCTTCTAACAACACTCAATAAGCGTTTGGGAACTGAGGACACTAATTGTTGAAGCTTTGTAGGTGGAATTCTTTCCCATTCTTGTTTGATGTACGACTTCAGTTGTTCAACAGTCCGGGGTCTCCGCTGTCGTATTTTGTGCTTCATAATGCGTCACACATTTTCAATGGGCGACAGGTCTGGACTGCAGGCAGGCCAGTCTAGTACCCGCACTCTTTTACTACGAAGCCACGCTGTTGGAACACGTGCAGAATGTGGCTTGGCATTGTCTTGCTGAAATAAGCAGGGACGTCCCTGAAAAAGACGTTGCTTGGATGGCAGCATGTGTTGCTCCAAAACCTGGATGTACCTTTCAGCATTGATGGTGCCATCACAGATGTGTAAGTTGTCCATGCCATGGGCACTAACACACCCTCATACCATCACAGATGCTGGCTTTTGAGCTTTGCGCTGGTAACAATCTGGATGGTTTTTCCCTCTTTTGTCCAGAGGACATGACATCCATGATTTCCAAAAACAATTTGAAATGTGGACTCATCAGACCACAGCACACTTTTCCACTTTGCGTCTGTCCATTTCAAATGAGCTCAGGCCCAGAGAAGGCGGCGGCGTTTCTGGATGTTGTTGATGTTTAGCTTTCACTTTGCATGGTAGAGTTTTAACTTGCACTTGTAGATGTAGCGACAAACTGTGTTAACTGACAATGGTTTTCTGAAGTGTTCCTGAACCCACGCGGTAAGATCCTTTACACAATGATGTCGGTTTTTAATGCCGTGCCGCCTGAGGGATCAAAGGTCACGGGCATTCAATGTTCGTTTTCAGCCCTGCTGCTTACATGTAGAAAGTTCTCCAGATTCTCTGAATCTTCTGATTATACGAGATCTGTTAGAAAAGTATCCGACCTTTTAATTTTTTTCAAAAACCTGATGGATTTGAATCACGTGTGCTTGCATGAGCCAACCTTGAACCTTCATGCGCATACGTGAATTTTTTCACGCCTGTAAATTGTGTCATTTGCTTGTAAGCAGCCTTTGTGTGAGGATGGGTGGAGTCTCTCATCGGATTTTCTTTGCAAGGAAAATGGCGGAACAACTGGAGCAGCGCGAATGCATCAAATTTTGCCAGAAACTGGGTGACAGCCAGGTGGAAACCATTCGGATTATTAAGACGGCTTTCGCTGACTATGGGCATCACACAGATTAAGGAGCGGTACAACCGGTTTAAAGACATCTGCACAACGGTAGAGAGCGAGCCGCGCTCCAGTCGGTCATCAACAATTTCTCGGATAGTCACACGACTGAAAAGCCACCGAAAGCCGTCTGAATCTTCCGAATGGTGGAAGAGGTGAGACTGTGAGACTTCACGGAGTCTACACAGAGACTACACGGAGATGCTTTTGCTCGGTCATCAGCTTTGCGACGAAGCCATCAGCATGAATTTCGCTGCAACTCTTTTCATGGACAAATCTTCTGTCACAATGGAATGTGCCGAAAAAGTGCTGATGTCCACCTCTTCTGCAATTTCTCGGACAGTCACACAACGGTCCCACATCACCACAGCATTTACTTTGGAAATGATCTGGTCATTTCAGCATGTTGATGGTCGACCGGAGCGTGGCTCGCTCTCCACCGTTGTGCGGACATCTTTAAACCGGTTGTCCCGCTCCTTAATCTGTGTGATGCCCATAGGATTGTCACCGAAAGCCGTCTGAATAATCCGAATGGTTTCCACCTGGCTGTTGCCCAGTTTCTGGCAAAATTTGATGCAGTCGCGCTGCTCCAGTCGTTCTGCCATAAGAAAATCCGACGAGAGACTCCACCCATCCTCACACAAAGGCTGTTTACCAGCAAATGACGCAATCAACAGGCATGAAAAAATTCATGCATGTGCACGAAGGTTCAAGGTTGGCTCATGCAAGCACACGTGATTCAAATCCATCAGGTTTTTGCAAATAATAAAAAGGTCAGATACTTTTCTAACAGACCTCGTATTATGGAATGTAGATGATGGAATCCCTAAATTCCTTGCAATTGAACATTGAGAAACATTGTTCTTAAACTGTTGGACTATTTTTTCACACAGTTGTTCACAAAGTGGTGATCCTTGCCCCATCTTTGCTTGTGAACGGCTGAGCCTTTTGGGGATGCTCCTTTTATACCCAATCATGACACTCACAACTAGTGTCCTCAGTTCCCAAATGCTTATTGAGTGTTGTTTGAAGGTGATATAACACAGTGGTAAACATACCACTGTCCCAGCTTTTATGAAACATGTTGCAGGCATCTATTTCAAAATGAGCAAATATTTGCACAAAAACAATAAAGTTTTTCAGTTTGAACATTAAATATCTTGTCTTTGCGCTGTATTCAATTGAATATAGGTTGAAGAGGATTTGCAAATCATTGTATTCTATTAGGGCTGCAACAACGAATCGATAAAATCGATAAAAATCGATTACAACAGGCGTTGGCAACACATTGCGTCATCGATGCGTTGTGTCGAGCGATTATGGCGCCAGAAGCTGCTGGCCGCTTCTGACGGCGACCAGTGCACAGAGCAGATCAGACGCTGTTTCGTAGAACTACACAGTTAGAATATGGCAGATGCAAATAGACAAAAGAAAGTTAAGACTTTAAAAGTGTGGGAGCACTTTACGTTAAACAACGCAAAGACGTTTGTTAACTGCAACATTTGCAAGTCGGACCTCGCATGGCACGGGAGGCTCAGGCTGTCTGCGCGTCTCCCAGAGCAGCAAGGTGAGGGGCAGAGAGGGAGAGAAAAAGAAAGAACAGTAACAGCACCGACAGTTTTTTGTTAATGTTGTCAAAGTCCTACCATCGACATTAACGCTTGTACGATTGTCCGGGACAAGTGTAAAATGTGATCCGATAAGTAATAGCTCTAAATCGTTGTCCGACCGGACAAGTGGTTTTTTTGGGGGGGTTTTTTGTTCTTGGTTTAAAACGTTCAAAGTGTTCCTTCTCGCACCTCGCGAGAAAGCGTCTTCGTTTTCGTGTTCGTTTTTCCTGCCACACTCTACGCAGTGGACAATCGGAAAACATGGTAACACCGAGTTCTCCCCAGACAGTGGAACAACGACACTGCGCTATCAGTGTTCTGACAGCAACGTCACACTCTGCCGTGATATAAAGTTGTTTTTAAAAATTCAGACAGCTGTTTGTGCGGAAGTGCCCCCCCCTCCACCGCAGACGCTACAGCGGGAAAAAACTCTGTCAAAGTCTAAACATAAAATGAGCTCCTTCTGGATGTATAGCTCCAGAAAGTCATTTATAGGCTTTATTTTACTGTTGAAAGTCTTCATGTTTCCAAAGTTTGCTCAAATACGGTGTGGAGGGGGGGGGGGGGGGGGGGGGGGGGAAGAGAGAGACAGAGAGGGAGAAAGAGAGGGAAAGAGAGAGGGAGAGAGAAATACGTATATGTGGGATGAGTCACGCGTGTCATTGTGAAATGACCACATAGTTTCCAAGTTATCCAGAGAATGTTGCACATATAATGAGTCGGCTACAGTTTTTGATTTAGGTTTGATGGTTAACTGGTTATGCTAATTGCTCATTTGCAACAATAAAATACCTCTTTTTTCACCATATACGTATTTTATAACATTTATATGTTTCAATGTTGTTTTATGGCAATTCAGCACTTTGATAAAGCAATGCCATTTGAAATAATTATTTTTGTTCTTTAATATAAACTGTTTTATTCTTTATTATTTTATATTTCAACAGCCAAAGGACATTTGACGATTTGTTGATTTTCAAGTATTTTAAGTTTTCAAATAATGTTCTGTTGTTAAATAAAGTGATGAAGGGGGTGGTGGCCAAGTGGTTAATGCGCTTGCTTTCAGTGCAGAAGGTTCCGGGTTCAAATCCCACCCCTGCCACATTTCTCCATGTAATGTGGAGTTGCATCAGGAAGGGCATCCGGCGTAAAACCTGTGCCAATTCAACATGCAGATCCACCTTGGATTTGCTGTGGCGACCCCGAGTGCAAACAAGGGAGCAGCCGAAGGGACTTACTGTTAAATAAAGTGATGGAAGGAGAGAAAAACTGTTTCACTGGCACATTTTTTTTTTTTAATTCCCTGCTAATCTGATTAATCGATTAATCGTGTCGAAACCCCATCAGATTAATCGATTAACCAAATAATCGTTTGTTGCAGCCCTATATTGTTTTATTTACATTTCACACAATGTCCCAACTTCACTGGAATTGGGGTTGTACACAGCACTCTGGTCAGACATTTGATGAGCTGTCTGTAGTATGGGAAAGAGAGATTACCTTTGTTAAAGTCGCCCAGAACAATCACTAAAGAGTCTGGAGCTTAAGATGCTGTGACTTTCTTTGAGAGTGATAAGTACAGACAGGATTTGAAATGAACATTTCAGAGAGACAGCACAGGTAGGATGATTTGGAGACACTGTCCGAGAGGTGATATTGAGGTGGTTTGGGCAAATGCAGAGAAGGGGTATATAGGGATGGAGCTAAGGGAGGACATGCAGGTGTTTGGTGTGACAAAGAGATGATCTGCTGTGCTGCCCCTAACAGGAGGAGAAGAAGAACCAGAAGAACTTTTCCTGTAATACAGCCACTTTCTGATTCGGGAGCTAGGACCAACCCTGTTGCACTTCCTCTTTGAGCCTCACCTCCAATAAACTACGACCCAAAATCACAATCAGAGGGTTCACAAAATAAAAACTGGCATAAAACTAAATATTGAAGATGACATCCAGAGTACCCCCCCATTGCAACACATAAAAGGGTGATTCTTAGACTACGGCACTTATTATGTCCTTTGATCATATTGTATGAAAAACAGAAAAAAGGGGAAATTTCACACTTTTATAGTTATCTTTACAATGAATGTGTGTTACGAAATTTGTTCTAGTAGTCTATGATGACTTTTTCACCTTTTTTCAGCATCATTATATGCAAATAGTCGTTTTGTGCTTGTCCCACACCCAGACTTTTGATCTTCAATGATAAAAATGAATGGTAAAGAAACTTTTTTTCTAATGTTTTAAAATATCTCTGAATAAAATATCAGTAAAATAATCAAAACATAATTGGGGTATTCAATGTCATACAACTGTAGTGATTTTTTTAAACAAAATGTAGTTGTCCCACACTATTGCCGTAATTTCCACCACAACACTGTAATGTCCCTTTAAACAGTTTGTATGAAAGATTGTTTGGGTAGTTCCTATGGAGATAAACAGTGACATCAGAGCACATGTATATAGCGCCAAATCACAACAAACAGTTGCCCCAAGGCACTTTATATAGTAAGGCAATGGTGTGGTGGAAATTACATTTACAAGGCCAATAGTGCCCGTAGTTAAAGAATCACCTAAAAATGATATACAGAGGACTAATTTTCAAAAGTATTCCATGAGAAGAAAGTTTCAGTTCACAGTAAGTACATTTATACCTCAGTACTCATCCTCAAATGCACCTTGCAATGCAGCGGGACCCAATTCGTGCCTTCCCGGCTCACCCACCAGCTTCAATGCCCCTGTACCGTTCTCAGAGTATTTGAAGTGTTGAGGGGAGAGCGAGCAGCAGCACCGCAGCAGCGGCAGCAGGCACTTTTTTTTTTCACGTGCGTGCGCAAACAAATCGTCCATGAAGATTATTTTATTTATTAACTACACAGATGTATAATAAAACAAATGGTGACTGGTTTATAACACAATTATGACAGAGTTGGAGGGGAGAGCGAGCAGCAGCACCGCAGCAGCAGTCTTTTTTTTTTTAATTGTTCACATATGTGCGCGCGAACGGGAGAGGAGGTCCTCAAACTGGTTCCTGGAGAGGCAGAAGTACCACTGAAAGCGGCCATCATCCAGACGCAGCTCCTGCAGCAAATAATGAAACTCCCCGAATTGGGAACGTATCATGAAGATGTTCTGAACCCAGGGATGGCGCCGCTGGCGATGTTTGTCAGCTTTCTACAACAAATAGAGCACAACAACTCGCTCAGTGTGATCAAGGTCCGCCATGTCGACTTGACTGACAACCGGAGCCGGCGAGCAGAATGGAAGCTCCTCTTATTTGATGACGCATTGGGGCGAATTTTCGCAGCGAAAGCAGAGCAACACACCGGGCGATGGTGGCACATCCATCGTCAGGCAAGGGACATGAATTTGTGGCATCGCGTGTCGTCCGGTGTGAACACGGCATTAGAAGGGTGCAGGCACACAGCTCCCCACCCCCACCCATCCCCATTAAGTCAACAAGAGATGTAGGTGCTAGGAATACAAACCGAGGTAAGTTAGACAGATACCACCCCAGACACTGCCCAAGCTCATGATTAGCGTGTTGGTTTTACGTGCCCCCAGAAGAATCCCAGCCTGCATAAATAATTTAATTCATGATTTTTGAATTTGAAATGGTGTCCAGAATTTCCATCAAATGACTGTTTTCCATAATCTATTTTGGCAATCAGTTTGGAGGCCAGTTTTGACTTTTTGGAAGATTTGGATTATTTTTGGGTTGTCTGAGGAACGTAAAAAAGTTGGGATGGTTTACTTCCGGAGGGTTGAGGTCCACTGCTATTCCCATCTATAATTAACAGATTTGCCTTTTGTGTCAAACTCAGAGTATGACAAAGCAATTTATTCTGCCTGCAGAGAGAGAAAAAACATCTGTTCCAGTGTTTTGAAGTTAAATTTTTCAATATTTCATTTATGTTCATTGTTTCTTACCGCTGTAGATATATCGAACATAACCATCTGTCCACTCCTGGAATGGATCAAATTGCTTCATGTCCTGCAGACATACACAGATTGACAGAAATAAAACACTCAGAAAACAAAACTAGGGGGTTATTATAAAAAACATTTCTAAAGGTAAACACATTTGACATTTCCTGTTTCACAGTAGGTTCAAAATTTGGCAGTTCCTCTTTCAGTCTCAACTTGCCTCTGAATTCCCATGAGATCCAACGAGATCTTCTCTATTGTCAATCCAAGAAGTGTTAACATTTCCTGTTTCACAGTGGGCTCAAAATTTGCCACTTCCTGTTTCAGTGTGAACTTGCCATTGAATTCCAGAGAGATGCCACGAGATCTCGTTTATTTTCAACCTAGGAAGTGTCAATCCAGGAAGTGTTCAACATTTGACATTTCCTGTTTCACTTGACTCAAGATCTAACACTTCCTGTTTGGAACACAGTGTATGATGAGTGAGCTTTGCACTGCTGCACGTCACTTCGCTCAAATTAATCTGTCACTAACCTTGGGATGTGTTCCTGTGGGGGTTACACCCGTCGGCCCATTTGGCTAGGGTTTTTAGTTCTTTGTATGTTTGTGGGTTTTCATTTGTTTGTTACTGATGATTCCTGTCCTATAGTTTATGCATTATGTTTTGCTTTTGTCTCGTTCCTCCAGTGTGTGTCGTTGTGTCTGTCATGTCCTTTGTTCCTCGCTCCCTGTGAGTGTGTGTGTCTTCCCTGGTCCATCATGTGCGTCCATCTCCCTGCACACTGAGTATGTGTGTGGTTGTGTGTCGTGAACATTGTCTCCATCCACCCTCTGTGTCTGGTGTGTGTTCCTATCTGTGGCATATGTTGACCATCTTTTTTGGTTTATGTGTAAGTCCCCTGTCTGTCATCCACTTGCTTCCTGTGTGCACAGTTTATTCTTTGTTCCATGTCCTTGTGTTATATTCTAGGTTTTGGTTTTGATTATAGTTTGGTTCTAATTGTCATTAAGCGTTGTCACCTTGATATGCCATTCTCAGTTTTGTATGGTTTAATTTTTTTCACCTCCATGTTTGTCATTTATATCCGTGTTTTGATTTCTCATCTTTTGCAGTTCTGAATGATTATTTATTTCTTGCTCACCTTTTGTTGTTCATATTATTATTATTATTATTATTATTATTATAGCACAGGTTATTGTCTGTTCAATTATTTGTCTCCCTGGGTTCTGTTTATTTTCATGTGCATCTTTTGGTTCCGCCTCCTCATCTTTCACAAATCTATTGTCACTTAGTCCTTCATAATTTAAACCCTCACTTTTGTTTTCTGCGTTTACTGATTTATTGTCATTGTTTATGTCAGTGCCTTTCCTGTGCCATCGTCAGCTCTCACTACTATGTGTAAGTACCTGCTCTCTGAGCTTGCCCTGTCTTGGTCGTGTTTAGCTCTAGTTCTGTTTTTGTAAGTTTTCACCTTGTTTGTGGATATTTTTTGGGACAGTTGTCACCTGTGCACTCAGTGAACTGTTTCGTGACAATAAATCATCTAGATTGAAATTCATCCATCTTCTCACTGTCTACATACTGGGTTCCTCCTCCAACTAATGCTTAACTGTTCCTAAATCTGCAGTGATAAAACCATCACTTAAGAAATCTAATCTTGACCCTAGTCAACTGAAAAATTTTAGGCAAATATCAAATTCATCATTGTGCTCTAAAATTCTTGAAAAAGTGGTTTCACAGCAGCTTGTGGACCACCCTACTGAGAATAAACTTTCTGAGCCACTGCAGTCTGCTTTTAGAAAGTATTATTCCACAGAGACAGCTCTCACTAAAGTGGTAATTTCAGTTTCAATTTATTTTCATTTATATAGCCCCAAATCACAACAGAGTCACTTCAAGGCGCTTCACACAAAACAGGAAGGTGCCAGTCTGTGTAGCAGAACCTTAAAATCTGGAAGAGACACCAAAATAGGTGTAATGTAGTCAAACTTTCTGCTTCGTGTCAAAAGTCTGGCTGCAGCATTTTGAGACCCCTAATGCTGAACTGCAGTAAGCCAGAAAATAGAACATTGCAATAATTCAATCTAGAAGAGACAAATGCATGAAACAGGGTCTCATCTTCAGCTATAGACAGGATGGGATGAAGCTTCACTATATTTAGCACTTGGAAGAAAGCAGCATATTTCTAATGTGGAAGTCAAAGGACAACGTAGGATCAAAAATTACCCCAAGGTTCCTCACTTTGTCAGTGTGATGTATGACATGAGCCTAGGCTGAGTATTAACTGGACAAATTGATGATGATGTCTCACTGGACCAAGAACCATCATTTCAGTCTATCAGACTTTAAAAGTAGGACATTACTAAACATCAAGGATTCAAGGAACTTTATTGTCATGCCAACTCACATTTCCATGTTAGTGATACGAAATTTGTACTCAGGTCCCGGTTATTTAAAAATTAAAAACTATAAATATAACCTATTAAAATGAATTAAAAGCCAAAATTACAATATTTAATACCAAATATAGGTGTGAACAGCAAGTATAACTATGACATTGCACTGGGAATTAGTTGGAAACCAATACTGCACATATGTTGCACACAGAAGGTTTTTGTACATGGGCAATTAAAGTGGTTTTAGTGCAGTCTGTATGTGATGATGTAGATTCTTATGGAGCATGGCTCAAGTTCAACAGTCTGACAGCCTCAGGGAAGAAGCTGTTTCTGAGCCTAGTAGTTCTGCTCTGAATGCTCTTGAACTGCCTGCCTGAGGGAAGGAGCTGAAGCAGACTGTGCAGGGTGGGAGGAGTCCCTCAGAATGCAGAGAGCCCTTCCTCTGCACTGTGATAAGTAGAGATCTGAGGTGGTGGGAAAGCTGCTCCCTACAATCCTCTGTGCAGCCTTTACCACCCACTGCAGAGCCCCCCTCTCAGCAGCCGTGCAGCTGCTGTGCCAATCAATCAATCAAATTTTATTTGTTAAGCACCTTACAACAACCTAAGTTGACCAAAGCACTGTACATATAAAAATCACATTTAAAATATAGTTAAAAAGAGGAACACGGATTCATTTTATTCCCAAGTCTAAAAAGACTAAGTATCAAAAGCACATCAGAACAAATATGTTTTGAGTTTTGTTTTAAAAAGTAAAGTTACTCTGGATTTTTTGAGAGTATGTGGCCTTGGCCCTCCTGATGCTGGCCTTCAGCAGCTTCCTTGCTGCTGTGAGCGCTGATGCCTCACCTGCCCTGAACACAGCATCCGTAGCTTTCAGCAGAGCTCTCACCTCAGCATTCAGCCAGGGTTTCTGATTTGAGTAGCAGGTTGCTGTCCTGAAGTGACATCATCAATGCATTTGTAGATGAAGCTGAGGACACAGGAGGTGTATTCCTCCAGGTCCACCTCTCCCTCACACGTAGCTGCCTCCATGAAAACCTGCCAGTCTGTGCACTGAAAGCAATCCTGGAGCATAGAGGTTGCGTCTTTGGACCACACAGTGAGTGTTCTCTTTATTGGCCTGGTCCGCCTCAGCAGCGGGCGAAACGCTGGTGCCAGCAGGATGGAGATGTGGTCGGAGGAGCCAAGATGAGGGCGGAGGAGAGCCCTGTATGCTCCACCAATGTTGGTGTACACACAGTTCAGAGTGTTGTCTCCACATGTGGGAAAGGTAACATGCTGGTAAAAACTAGGCAGAGTGTCCATCCGTTTCACGTGATTAAAGTCCCCCGCATCCACATAAAACACCTCCGGGTGCTTTGCTTGCAGCGAGCTAATGATGTCATGTAGCTCCTTCAGCGCATCGCTAGCATTAGCATCCGGCGTGATGTAAATAATAGTGATGAGTAGTGACGAGAAAGATTTATTTCTATAGCCTCAGAGCAATAGCTTTTAACCAGTCCACAATTTGTACACCAACCTTCATTGACGTACACACAAAGTTCTCCCCCCTGTGTTTTCCCCAACCAGTGGTCATGGTCCACTCAGAAAAGCTGCAGTCCATCAATCTGGAAGGCTGAGTCTGGCATGTTATTATTAAGCCAGGTCTCCATGAGACAAAGAATGGCACAGTTCCTCATTTCTGTGGAAGTACTCAGCCTCAGACATAACAAATCCAGTTTGCCATCCAGTGAGTGGACACTGGCCAAAAAGAGAGTTGGAATCGGCGGCCTGCTAGCCTTTAACTGGGCTAGTGTACCCCCGCGCTTTCCTCTCTTTTGTTTATGGGTGCACCGCTTCCTCTTGCGGGCTGCTCCCCGCACTCTGCTGCACCACTCCATTGTCCTCAGGAGCCGCTGTCTCCCAAGTGCAGATTTCAACTCCGGAGATATTGTGCAGACCGAACTGTTTCTGATGGCCATCAGTTCGGTTAAGCTGTAGTTCACACACAAATTCAGCCCAAAACTGTACCAATAGCAGCTGTTAAGTGTAAAAATATCAAGGCTTAACCGGGAGCTCAAGAAGCCACTGCACTGCCGCACACCCGCCATTCATCCAGCTTCTCACTGATGCAAGGCAATCTTCTAAGGATTTTATGTGGATGAGATGAGACTACCAGTAGTTATCGGCATGTACAATTGAGTATCATCAGCATAGCAGGGAAAGGCAATCTCAAAACGCTGCAGTATATGCCCAATGGGAGCTTTTTTGCCATCTTGCACTCGGCCGAGACGGACGCATTTTTCTGTTCTCCCTCCCTCCTTATCTTCCCTGCTTCTGTGGCGTGTTGTCTGTGAGGCTGCAGCTTTGCTCTTCTGGAAAACGACAAAAATGGATCTGTTAAAGCGGTCTCTGAATGCAATTGACACTATTTTTTCCACAAGACATTCGGGGGCGGAGGAACCGACCTGTCCTGCCGGGACGCATGTGATGGGTTACGTGATGGACTTGTGGAGGAGATGGCAGGTCATGTGCCTTTACACGCTTTCTGTGGAGGACGTCGAAGATGTATATATATTTGGCTTGGTGGTGACCGGCTTTCTGCTGTGTGGAGCGGGCATGGCACTGGTTTACCGGAAAATTAAGAAAGTGCAGGCAGCATTAATTGGGCCTTCCAGGCTGCCCTACACGATTGATTCGAATGGGAAGGCAGTGGCTGCGCAGTCGGCGGGTGTTAACCGCATGCTAGAAAACATCTCGGACAGGATTGCAGCTCTGGAAATCCGCTTTGACCGTCAGTGAAGACCACATTCTACATTCAGATGTATTGAGACCCACTCTGTTCTCAGGACTGTGGAATCTTTCAGGCGTCTGCTAATGTGGATATTCATTTGGCTTCCCCAAACACAGCTGCACTTCAAGGCCGCTGTGATAAAAAACCTCCTCAAGAAGAACACTTAAGCCTCGCTCCCTGGTCATTCCCTCCCCTCAGCTTCTCCAGCTCTGACGTTGACTGTGGACAGTGGACTGCTCAGGGCTGAGCCCCTCCCCCTTCCAGGATTGTCGGACAAGGCCGTTGACGGCGCCTAATAGGCTGCCTCCCGAGTGTTCTGATAAACTGGACCTTCAAATCTCGGTTGTCGTCCTGTGTCTTTGTTGTCTGTGTGATTATTGTTTTTCTGTGCTGATGGGGGTTTTTTTCCTCATTGCTGCTGTGTAATGCAGCGGCTATGAGGGTTTTTTTTTCTTCTCTTCTTCCCTCGTGTGTGCTTTTTTATATGTGTTTATGTACCGGGCCGGCCTATGTGTGTTGTGTGTTATGTGTGTGTCGTTTGTTATGGGTCGGTCTTGGTTTGCTCAGCCCTGCTGTTGACCAAGGCAGGGATGTACATCTGGAGCTGGTCCCCGGGCGCCTAATGGCGACTTCTGCTCCTAATTGGCAATTAGGATGGCTTAAATGCAGTAGACACATTTCATTGTGCAGGGAACATGTTCTTTTGTGCACATGACAATAAAATTCTTTTGAATCCTTGAATTTGAATCCTTGAATATAAAGGGAAAAAGAGGAGAAGGCCGAAGATAGATCCCTATGGATCCCCAAATTTCATGTCACTAAGGTTAGAGGTAGTATTATTGTACCCAACACAGTGAGAATGACTGGAAAGATATGACGTAAACCACGCAAGGGCACTTCCAGTAATCCCAAAATGATTCTCCAGCCTACCGAGCAGAATATGATGATCACCAGTATCAAACGCAGCACCAACAGATCTAACAGCACCAGAACTGTAGTGTTGTCTGAGTCCATTGCAAAAAGAAGGTCATTCACCACTTTAGTGAGAGCTGTCTCTGTGGAGTGATCATTTCTAAAGCCAGACTGTAGTGACTCAAAAAGATTATTCTCAGTAAGATAGTCCACAAGCTGCCGTGAAACCAGAATTTTAGAGGAAAATGATAAATTTGATATCGGCCTATTGTTTTTCAATACACTAGGGTCAAGATTAGGTTTCTTAAGTAATGGTTTAATCACTGCGGATTTGAAACATTTAGGAACAGATCCAGAACTTAAAGAAAGATGAATAATTTCCAGCACAGTCGGCCCAAGAGTGGACCACAGGTCCTTAAACAGTTTTGTTGGTAGGATCAAATAAGCATGTTGTGCTTTTTGTAGAGGTTACGAGTTTCGTCAGCATACCTAGTGAGATACTATCAAATTCTCTCAATCTAGGTAGTACCTCAGTGGAAGCACCCACCTCAATAGCAGGGTGTAGTGGCTGGGTTAAGGCATGCTGGGATATGCTGGAACTAATCTCTTCTATTTTGTTCTCGAAGTAATCCAAGACGTTCTCTGCTGAAAAGGGAGGACGACTTACAGGTGGTTGTCCATGAATAAGTATTGCCACCGTGTCAAACAAGAACTTTGAGTTATGCTTGTTTTTGTTGATCAGATCAGAGTAATAGGTCTTTGTAGCCAGTAATTTCAATTTTCAATTTCAATTTCAATTCAATTTATTTCCTTTATATAGCGCCAAATCACAACAGAGTTGCCTCAAGGCGCTTCACACAGGTAAGGTCTAACCTTACCAACCCCCAGAGCAACAGTGGTAAGGAAAAACTCCCTCTGAGGAAGAAACCTCAAGCAGACCAGACTCAAAGGGGCGACCCTCTGCTTGGGCCATGATACAGACATAAATTACAGAACAATTCACAGAACAATTAACGGACGAATATACAAATGCTATTGGCGCACAGGACAGGAGGATCGCCAACACAAACACAACTCCCATCTCTGGATGGAGCTGCACCTTAGAGAAAAAACAGAATCAGGCATTAGAAAGACAAAAAATACTGTATAATTTGTCAGCATTAATCAACAAGAAAAACAGAAGAAATACTAAGGTGATCGCCGGCCGCTAGCCCTAAGTTTCACTAAAAGATCCAGAATTTAGGTGAAGTTGAGGCCGCGGCCCACTTCAATTACTAATAACATGAATTAAGAGTAAAAAGCGTAAAACAGAACTGCACCAGTATGCTAGCCATATGAAAGGGAAAATAAGTGCATCTTAAGTCTGGACTTGAAAGTCTCCACAGAATCTGATTGTTTTATTGACGCAGGGAGACCATTCCACAGAACAGGGGCACGATAAGAGAAAGCTCTGTGATCCGCAGACTTCTTATTCACCTTAGGGACACAAAGTAATCCTGCACCTTGAGAATGTAAAGCCCGGGCCGGTACGTAAGGTATAATTAGGTCAGCTAGGTGGGGAGGTGCCAGTCCATGAATAATTTTATAGGTTAGTAGCAGAACCTTAAAATCTGATCTCACTGGGACAGGAAGCCAGTGAAGAGACGCCAAAATGGGTGTAATGTGATCAAACTTTCTGCTTCGTGTCAAAAGTCTGGCTGCAGCATTCTGAACCAATTGGAGACCCCTAATGCTAGACTGCGGTAAACCAGAAAATAGAACATTGCAGTAGTAGAATCTAGAAGAGATGAACGCATGGATCAGGGTCTCAGCATCAGCCATAGACAGGATAGGACGAATCTTCACTATATATCGCAGGTGGAAGAAAGCAGTCCTAGTAATATTTCTAATATGGAGACCAAAGGTCAACGAAGGATCAAAAATTACCCCAAGGTTCCTCACTTTGTCAGTGTGATGTATGACACACGAGCCTAGGCTGAGTGTTAACTGGTCAAATTGATGCCGATGTCTCACTGGACCAAGAACCATCATTTCAGTCTTTTCAGAGTTTAAAGGTAGGAAGTTTCTAGCCATCCAACTTCTCACTGATGCAAGGCAATCTTCTAAGGATTTTATGTGAATGAGATTACCAGCAGTTATCGGCATATATAACTGAGTATCATCTGCATAGCAGTGAAAGGTAATCCCAAAATGCCGCAATATGTGCACAAGGGGTGCTATATAAAGGGAGAAAAGCAGGGGGCCTAAGACAAACCCCTGAGGAACCCCAAATTTCATGTCACTAAGGTTAGAGGTAGTGTTACTGTACAAAACACAGTGAGAACGACTGGTCAAGTATGACGTCAGCCAAGCAAGGGCACTCCCAGTAATCCCAAAATGATTTTCCAGACTATCAAGTAGAATATAATGATCCACTGTATCAAATGCAGCACTGAGAACTAACAGCAACAGAACTGTAGTGGTGTCCGAATCCATTGTAAGCAGAAGATCATTCACCACTTTAGTGAGAGCCGTTTCTGTGGAATGATATTTTCTAAAAGCAGACTGGAGCGGCTCAAAGAGATTATTCTCAGTAAGACAGTCTACAAGCTGCCGTGACACCACTTTTTCCAGAATTTTAGAGCAAAATGATAGATTTGATATCGGCTGATAGTTTTTCAATACACTAGGGTCAAGATTAGGTTTCTTAAGTAATGGTTTAATCAATGCATATTTGAAACGTTTAGGAACAGATCCAGAAGTTAAAGAAAGATTAATAATTTCCAGCACAATCGGCCCAAGAGTGGGCCACAGGTCCTTAAACAGTTTTGTTGGTATAGGATCAAATAAACAGGTTGTGCTTTTTGTTGACGTTACGAGTTTCGTCAGCATGTCTAGAGAGATACAATCAAATTCTGTAAATCTAGGTAATACCTCAGTAGTGGCGCCCACCTCAATAGCAGGGTGTACTGGCTGGGTTAAGGCATGCTGGGATATGTTCAACCTAATGTTATCTATTTTCTTCTCAAAGTAATCCAGGAAATCTTGTGCTGTAAAAGGAGAGCGAACTACAGGTGGTTGTCCATGAATAAGTGTTGCCACCGTGTTGAACAAGAACTTTGAGTTATGCTTGTTTATGTTGATCAAATCCGAATAATAGGTCCGCTATGTAGCCAATAATGCATGCTTATAGTCTAAGATAGAATCACGCCATGCAAGGTGGAATACTTCTAATTTTGAACGACGCCATTTCTGTTCTAGACGTCTTGCTTTATGCTTGAGGTCATGCAGGTAAACATTGAACCAAGGTGACTGCGATTTGGGGGAGCGCGGTTTCAACACAGGTGGTGCAATCATGTCGAGTGTCGTTTTGAGCACTGAGTTTAAACTATCCACAAGTCTGTCAACTGACTGGGTATTTGTCAAAAGTGAGGCTTAGACATCAGGCAATCTAGCTTCTAGTTCAGTCTTAGTTGAGGAGTTGATGCATCACCGTAATGATAAATAAGCTGTTGTTCCACTAAACACGGCAGTGAAACTGTAAACTTAATAAGTGAGTGATCAGAGACCACTGATGTAAGAGGCATGATGTCAATATTCGTGACAGCAATACCATGTGCGAGAACCAGATCCAGGGTATTTCCACTAATGTGTGTCGAATCCTGAATGCACTGCCGAAATCCTAATGCATCCACAATTTCAATAAATGATTTGCAGAGGGAATCAGAAGGCTTATTTATATGAATGTTAAAGTCACCAATGATCAGAATGTTATCTGCTCTCGTTGACAAGTTAGAAATGAATGCACCAAATTCATCTAAGAATTCAGAATATGGGCCAGGAGGCCTATATACAGTGACAAAGTAATACGGCTGATTTTTAGTCTTCTGACCTTGGCAATGCATAATATCCTGAGCGGAGCGGAGAATCAGATGCTCAAACAAGTTATATTTGTGACCTCCAACCGCTAATAAGCTAAACCTAGATTTATAAATAAGAGCTACACCCCCGCCTTGCATCGCATCACGAGGGACGTGACTAAATGTATATGCTGGTGGGCAGGCCTCATTTAAGGGGAGGAGAGCTGTAGGTTTAAGCCAGGTTTCACATAACCCAATCATATCTAAGTGATGATCAATAATTAAGTCATTAATCAACAATGATTTTGAGGACAGTGATCTTATGTTAATGAGACCCAGTCTAAGGACGTCAGTGGGGTTGACAGTTGAGCTGTTTGGTAGTGCATGATTATAGTCTAAAATAGCATCACGCCATGTAAGGTGGAATACTTCTAATTTAGAGCTACCCCATTTCTGTTCTAAACCCCTAGCCTTCTGCCTGAGGTCATGCAAGTAACCACTGAACCAAGGTGACTGTGTTTGTTTAACCTTACCAAATGGTAAATGATCTTCTCCTTGCAATGGATTTAGACACCACTATGGTTCTGGTGCTGTTACATCTTGGCACTGTGTTTGATACAGTAGCTCCTTGTATTCTACTTGATAAGATGGCAAATCATTTTGGGATTACTAGGAGTGCCCTTGCATGTTTGACATTGTACCTAACCAGTCGCTCTCATGCAACACTGCCTCTAACATTGGTGGCAGGAAATATGGGGTTCCACAGGGGTCCATCTTAGGCCCCCCGCTTCTCTTTCTTTATATAGCACTCCTTGGTCACATATTGCAACGCTTTGGGATTAATGTTCATTGCTAACTGATGACACCCAGTTGTACATGCTGAAAACTTCTGGTAATCTCATCCACATGAAATCCTTAGAGGACTGCCTTGCATCAGTGAACAGCTGGATGTCCAGCAATTTCTTACTTTGAAACTCAGACAAGACCGAAATGATGGTGCTTGGCATTAGTTTGACCAGCTAACACATAACCTAGACTTGTATGTCATACATCACACTGACAAAGTGAGGAGCTCTGGGGTGATTTGTGATCCCACACTGATCTTTGACCTGCACATTAGAGATATTATGAGGACTGATTTCTTCCACTTGCAAAATATAGCAAGGATGCATCCCATCCTGTCTACGGCTGATGCAGAGACCCTGATTCTTGCATGTGTTGCTTCGAGAATGGACTACTGCAATGTTCAATGACATGTTTAGCCGCATGTTCTCCTTGAATTTCTGGCTGTCTGAGTGGTGTCCAAAAATGAGGTGGGCTTCATAGATAATTGGCAAAGCTTCTGGGGAAAACCTGGTCTTGTTAGGAGAGACGGCATCCATCCCACTTTGGATGGAGCAGCTCTCATTTCTAGAAATCTGGCCAATTTTATTAAACCCTCCAAAACGTGACTATCCAGGGTTGGGACCAGGAAGCAGAGTTGTAGTCTTACACACCTCTCTGCAGCTTCTCTCCCCCTGCCATCCCCCCAATACCCCATCCCCGTAGAGACGGTGCCTGCTCCCAGACCACCAACAACCAGTAAAAATCTATTTAAGCATAAAAATTCAAAAAGAAAAAATAATATAGCACCTTCAATTGCACCACAGACTAAAAAAGTTAAATGTGGTCTATTAAACATTAGGTCTCTCTCTTCTAAGTCCCTGTTAGTAAATGATATAATAATTGATCAACATATTGATTTATTCTGCCTTACAGAAACCTGGTTACAGCAGGATGAATATGTTAGTTTAAATGAGGCAACACCCCCAAGTCACACTAACTGTCAAAACGCTTGTAGCACGGTCCGAGGGGGAGGATTAGCAGCAATCTTCCACTCCAGCTTATTAATTAATCAAAAACCCAGACAGAGCTTTAATTCATTTGAAAGCTTGACTCTTAGTCTTGTCCATCCAAATTGGAAGTCCCAAAAAACAGTTTTATTTGTTGTTATCTATCGTCCACCTGGTCGTTACTGTGAGTTTCTCTGTGAATTTTCAGACCTTTTGTCTGACTTAGTGCTTAGCTCAGATAAGATAATTATAGTGGGCGATTTTAACATCCACATAGATGCAGAGAATGACAGCCTCAACACTGCATTTAATCTATTATTAGACTCAATTGGCTTCACTCAAAATGTAAATGAGTCCACCCACCACTTTAACCATACTTTAGATCTTGTTCTGACTTATGGTATGGAAATTGAAGACTTAACAGTATTCCCTGAAAACCCCCTTCTGTCTGATCATTTCTTAACATTTACATTTACTTTAATGGACAACCCAGCAGTGGGGAATAAGTTTCATTACAGTAGAAGTCTTTCGGAAAGCGCTGTAACTAGGTTTAAGGATATGATTCCTTCGTTGTTATGTTCTTCAATGACATATACCAACACAGTGCAGAGTAGCTACCTAAACTCTGTGAGTGAGATAGATTATCTCGTCAATAGTTTTACATCCTCATTGAGCACAACTTTGGATGCTGTAGCTCCTCTGAAAAAGAGAGCCTTAAATCAGAAGTGCCTGACTCCGTGTTATAACTCACAAACGTGCAGCTTAAAGCAGATAACCCGTACGTTGGAGAGGAAATGGCGTCTCACTAATTTAGAAGATCTTCACTTAGCCTGGAAAAAGAGTCTGTTGCTCTATAAAAAAAGCCCTCCGTAAAGCTAGGACATCTTACTACTCATCACTAATTGAAGAAAATAAGAACAACCCCAGGTTTCTTTTCAGCACTGTAGCCAGGCTGACAAAGAGTCTTTCGATGCGCATATTAAGCAAATATGTAGGTAGGACTGCTTTTATGCATTTGCCCAATATCTCTAAAATTAGAAAGGTCTTGTCTCAGAGTGATGCTGAAAAACTAATTCATGCATTTATTTCCTCTAGGCTGGACTATTGTAATTCATTATTATCAGGTTGTCCTAAAAGTTCCCTGAAAAGCCTTCAGTTAATTCAAAATGCTGCAGCTAGAGTACTGACGGGGACTAGAAGGAGAGAGCATATTTCACCCATATTGGCTTCCTGTTAATTCTAGAAGAGAATTTAAAATTATTGTTCTTACTTATAAGGTTTTGAATAATCAGGTCCCATCTTATCTTAGGGACCTCATAGTACCATATCACCCCAATAGAGCGCTTCGCTCTCAGACTGCAGGCTTACTTGTAGTTCCTAGGGTTTTTAAGAGTAGAATAGGAGGCACAGCCTTCAGCTTTCAGGATCCTCTCCTGTGGAACCAGCTCCCAATTCGGATCAGGGAGACAGACACCCTCTCTACTTTTAAGATTAGGCTTAAAACTTTCCTTTTTGCTAAAGCTTATAGTTAGGGCTGGATCAGGTGACCCTGAACCATCCCTTAGTTATGCTGCTATAGACTTAGACTGCTGGGGGGTTCCCATGATGCACTGAGTGTTTCTTTCTCTTTTTGCTCTGTATGCACCACTCTGCATTTAATCATTAGTGATTGATCTCTGCTCTCTTCCACAGCATGTCTGTTTCCTGAGTCTCTCCCCTCAGCCCAAACCAGTCCCAGCAGAAGACTGCCTCTCCCTAAGCCTGGTTCTGCGGAAGGTTTCTTCCTGTTAAAAGGGAGTTTTTCCTTCCCACTGTCGCCAAGTGCTTGCTCACAGGGGGTAGTTTTGACCGTTGGGGTTTTTCTGTAATTACTGTATGGCTTTTGCCGTACAATATCAAGCGCATTGGGGCAACTGTTTGTTGTGATTTGTGTGATCTGTGAGCCGAGTCTCCAATTCGCCCAGCCTGGCCTCCAAAGCTACGAATAAGCTACACTTATTACAAGTACTGTTACTGCTAAAGGAGGCCGAGGAATAACTAAACATTTCACAACCAGCGCAGAAAAGTGACACAGGAAGTGATACAATACCACAGTGAGAGCCAACCACCAGTAGAGGTATATAAGAGATAGATAAGAGAAAGCTCTGTGACCTGCATACTTTTTATTCACCCGACGGACATGAAGTAGTCCTGCACCCTGAGCATGCAAAGCCCGGGCCGGTACGTAAGGTTTAATTAGGTCAGCTAGGGAGGGAGGTGCCAGTCTGTGAACAATTTTATACGTAGACTAATAGCAGAACCTTAAAATCGGATCTCACTGGGACAGGAACCCAGTGAAGAGATGCCAAAATGGGTGTAATGTGGTCGAACTTTGTGCTTCGTGTCAAATGGCTGGCTGCAGCATTTTGAACCAATTGGAGAGCCCTAATGCTGGACTGTGGTAAACCAGAAAATAGAACGTTGCAGTCCAATCTAGAAGAGATAAACGCATGGATCAGGGTCTCAGCATCAGCCATAAACAGGATGGGACAAATCTTCGCTATATTTCGCAGGTGGAAGAAAGCAGTCCTCATAATATTTCTAATGTGGTGGTCAAAGGACAATGTAGGATCCAAAATTATCCCAAGGTTCCTCACTTTGTCTTTGCCTAGGCTAAGAGTTAACTGATCAAATTGATGCCGATGTCTCACTGGACTAAGAACCATCATTTCAGTCTTGTCAGAGTATTAAAGTAGGAAGTTTATAGACATCCAACTTCTCACTGATGCAAGGCAATCTTCTAAGGATTTTATGTGAATGAGATTACTAGCAGTTATCGGCATGTATAACTGAGTATCATCAGCATAGCAGTGACAGGTAATCCCAAAACGCTGCAATATGTGCCCAAGGGGTGCTATATAAAGGGAGAAAAGCAGGGGGCCTAAGATGGACCCATGTGGAACTCCAAATTTCATGTCACTAACGTTAGAGGTAGAGCTAATAAGCTAAACCTGGATTTATAAATAAGAGCAACACCCCCGCCTTGCTTCGCAGCATGAGGGACATGACTAAATGTATATGCTGGTGGGCAGGCCTCATTTAAGGGGAGGACAGCTGTAGGTTTAAGCCAGGTTTCACATAGCCCAATCATATCTAAGTGATGATCAATAATTAGGTCATTAATCAAAAAGTATTTTGAGGAAAGTGATCTTATGTTAATGAGACCCAGTCTAAGGACGTCAGTGGGGTTCACAGTTGAACTGTTTGGGTTTAGGTGTGGTTCCAGAGTAACATATATAAGATGCCTAGAAGTAGGTTTAGGTTTGAGACATTCCACACGTGTTGTAGGTAGCAAACACAAAATCTTTGATATTGCTGGAACAACCATTGGGTCATCCTCAATTTCAACATCATCCAATGTATTAATGGATATTAAGTTTGCAAAGCATATCCCTCTATGATTTTTATGGGCACGTCTACGGAAACAGGCCACAGTCTCAACTTGTTGAATTTCCCTCCCTGGCAGATAAACTGCACTATCACCATAGTGGATTTTCTGCACTAATTTCTCGGCAAAGCTAATGGATTCCACACCCACATTTGTCATAAACCTTGCAGGGTCTCTAATCACCTGCTCCGTGGCCTGCTGTAAATTCCTAATGCTTACGCTCCCTGTAGAGCTCTATCTATGTTCGCAGACAACATGGCGGTGCCTTCCACAGTAGGGTGGAGGCTGTCTGACTTCAGCAAGCCACGGTGGTCCCACAACGAAGGCCAGTTATCAATAAAGCTAAAGCCTTGCTGTCAACAAAACTGCACCAGCCACCTATTTAATGATGTCAGCCTGCTAAACGCTTATTCAATATCCCATGAGGGGAGGGGACCAGACACTATTCATTGATGCTGACACATTGTTCTGGCAAGGTCACAAGTCCTCTCTATGTCCATTTTTGTGACCTCTGAGTGCTTCATCCTGGCATCATTGGTGCCGATGTGACTAACTATGTGACTATATCTCATCTCATGTTTCTTTGTCTGTCTTCCCTTCTGCAGTGTCAGCACCCTACGATGGGATGCAATGTTGGGAGCTCTGGCCCCAGGAATACATTTAACATCACCCTGTGTCTGTAACCTGACTTTGCAGGTGACAGAATCCCCTATCACTAAAGTCCAGCATTTAGGCCTGGAGACAGGAGTGGAAGCCACTCCTGGGCTCAGAGAATTCGCATCAGGCAAATCCAAGGGGGAGAACCGATTCACAGTTCACAGTGGTAATTGTGATCGGGGTACCACAACTGGGCGCCGAGCCCCACATGACTCTGCCTAGCCACAGTTCGAAAGCCATCCTCCACAGCCAGCATTTCTAGGCTGATGCTAATTGGCACGCTAGCCGGCTCAACACTAACCTCATCTGGAGTGCCCGTAACATCAAACTCCACTGAGCAAATAAACTGTTCTAACTTACGGACATGGCTCTCTAAAAGAGCCACCCTATCTTCCAATATCACGCAGGATTTATGGAGGGTGAAAAGTTGTGTACTTTGTGCACGAGGAAATTCAAGAGTATAGCCAAGCAAGCACGAGCTAACCAATGATGAATAAGCTAACCACTCCTAAGGCTCACACAGGATTTACACAGCCGTAAATAAATTAATTAAAATTCAAAGCAGTTACACTGAAAAAGTAACAGAAGTATTAGACTTGTATGAACAGCAGGAAAAAAAACTCCTACGAGTAAACCACTCCTACGATTAACACTAGAGTAAAGTACTAAGCTAAAATTCACAACAGTTACACTAAAAAACTAACAGAAGTATTAAAGAAACGGGGGGGTGGGGTCGAACTAGCTATCGCAAGCTAACCGCTAGTGAAAATGCTAGCCACTCCTAAGATTTATACAGGAGTAAAATAATGACCTAAAATTCACAGCAGTTACACTGAAAAACTAACAGAAGTATTAAACAGGTAAAAAAGAAACCGCTATAAAAGTTACGGCAGGGGGAGTCAACCTAGCTAGCGAAAACTAACTGCTAGCAAATGCTAACCACCAGCGAATGCTAACCGCCAGCAATTCACAACAGGACTGTACTGAAATAAGATTAAGAGTAGATACACTTAACCAGAAGAGTGCTAAACAGGAATAAAAGCAGCGTATACAACGGTGTAAAGTTCGGAAGAGCATCACAACAGCAAACAATCCATGTGGTTGTCTCTTTTAGATTGGACTAGTGCAATATTCTATTTTCTAGTTTACCACAGTCCAGCATTTGGTTCCAAATGCTGTTGCCAGAGTTTTGACACGAAGCAGAAAGTTCGACCACATTACACCCATTTTGGCGTCTCTTCACTGGCTTCCTGTCCCAGTGAGATCAGATTTTAAGGTTCTGCTACTAGTCTATAAAATTGTTGACTGGCACCTCCCTACCTAGTTGACCTAATTGAACCCTACGTACCAGCCCGGGCTTTGCGTTCTCAGGGTGCAGGACTACTTTGTGTCCCTAAGGTGAATAAGAAGTCTGCGGGTCACAGAGCTTTCTCTTATCGTGCCCCTGTTCTGTGGAATGATCTCCCTGCGTCACTAAAACAGTCAGTCCAGACCTAAGACGCACTTATTATGGCATAGTATGTTTTTATGCTTTTTACCCTTTTAAATTCATTTTATTAGTAAACGGAGCATGCCGCGGCCTCAACTTTATCTAAATTCTGGGTCTTTTAGTGAAGCTTAGGGCTAGTGGCCGGTGATCACCTTAGTATTTCTTCTGTTTTTCTTGTTGCTTAATGCTGACAAATTACATTGTATTTGTCCTTCTGATGTTTGATTCTGCTTTTTTTTCCTCTCTCTCCCTGTTTGAGGTGCAGCTCCATCCAGAGATGGGTGTGGTATCTGTTCTGGAAACCGTCCTGTGCACTGGCAACATTTCCTGTATGTTCGTTTTGTGAATTGTTTCGTAATTTGTGTCTGTATCATGGCCCAAACAGAGGGTCACCCCTTTGAGTCTGGTCTGCTTGAGGTTTCTTCCTCAGGGGGAGTTTTTCCTTACCACTGCTGCTTTGGGGGTTGGTAAGGTTTGACCTTACTTGTGTGAAGTGCCTTGAGGCAACCTTGTTGTGATTTTGCGCTATATAAATGAAAATAAATTGAAATTTGAAATTGTCAAAGATCAAAAATTTGTCTTGCATATTCAGTAGCTCCATTACGACACAATACATAAACAACACAAATAAGACACATACATTTCACAAACAATCAATCCATACAACAAAAATTTACTCGCATTGCAGCCTTGATAATGTTGTTATGGATTAAGCTCCTTATTTAGTTTAAGTATCGACTGATACACAAAAAAACGTTTCAGTCTGACCTTGTTAAACTATGGAACACTGTATCGGTGTCCAGATGGGAGAAGGACATATTCACTGCTCAGAACATGGTTAGTGTCAGAGATGATGTTTTTTTACCAGCCTTATTGTGTTGTTGTGATAAGAGGTCTCATACAGACCCGCTAAAGGCTGACCAACAATATTTGAGCAGATTTTTAACGTGTTTCAGTACAGATTTTACAGAAGTGGACAGGCAGCTGTCCCACACAGCATTACAATACTGCAGTACACTGAGAATAACAGAAGTATAAAACAGTAGGAGTATCTTTCGTGTAGCTCCAAACGATATTCAACGAGAAAATACATCCTCTGGTTTTCTTACAGAGGTAGTCAATATGATGTTTCCAAAATCGAGTGGCATCTATCATTATGCCAAGATATTGATATGACTCCACCTGTTGGATTGTTTCACTATTGATGATTAAGGGGTTTACCCTCATTGGATTTGGACTAAACACAATTTCCTCGGTTTTCTTTGTGTTTATCTCCAGAGCGTTGTTTTTGCTCCATGTCACCACTTTATTAACACCTTGTTGGAGCACATCAGGACTTTCTGAATCATGTAGTAATGTCAGCAAAGTAGTAACATCAGAGTATTTCAAAACATCCTGGTTAAAGTTGAATGGAAATCATCTGTGTGTAGAGTGAAAAGTATTGCAGAACGTACGCAGCCTTGAAGTGCACCAGTGTTGGATGAGATGGCAGAAGAAAGGACCTTGTTCACCTTAACCAACTGGACTCTATTTGTTAGAAAAGAGGCAAACCAGTGGATCAGGTAAGGGTTCACTCCCAGGTGGGACATTTTTGAAAGTAGAATATTGGGTTGTATTGTGTTGAAAGTGGAAGAATAGTCTGGAAAGAGTGCTCTTGCATACTTATGTTGTTTATCAAGATGTTTTGTGATTATATGAAATATTGTGGGTTACAGGCTGTTCACAAACAAACAAACAAACAGGGGTGAAAACATAACCTCCACCCAACTTCACTGGCAGAAGTTATAAGAGGACGCAGAGCCACACAGTCCGAAACTAGCCTGGCAGAGCTAGGAAGCAAAAGAAAACAAGAGCAATCAGCGATTTCTGACATCCACCAATCCAGATCCGGATCACCTCCAAAATGCAGTGGAGACTTCCATTCCCTAAGATTTGTTTGTTGTGCAAATTTGGTGAGAATATCAATCAATCAATCAATTTTTTTATATAGCGCCAAATCACAACAAACAGTTGCCCCAAGGCGCTTTATATTGTAAGGCAAGGCCATACAATAATTATGTAAAACCCCAACGGTCAAAACGACCCCCTGTGAGCAAGCACTTGGCTACAGTGGGAAGGAAAAACTCCCTTTTAACAGGAAGAAACCTCCAGCAGAACCAGGCTCAGGAAGGGGCAGTCTTCTGCTGGGACTGGTTGGGGCTGAGGGAGAGAACCAGGAAAAAGACATGCTGTGGAGGGGAGCAGAGATCGATCACTAATGATTAAATGCAGAGTGGTGCATACAGAGCAAAAAGAGAAAGAAACAGTGCATCATGGGAACCCCCCAGCAGTCTACGTCTATAGCAGCATAACTAAGGGATGGTTCAGGGTCACCTGATCCAGCCCTAACTATAAGCTTTAGCAAAAAGGAAAGTTTTAAGCCTAATCTTAAAAGTAGAGAGGGTGTCTGTCTCCCTGATCTGAATTGGGAGCTGGTTCCACAGGAGAGGAGCCTGAAAGCTGAAGGCTCTGCCTCCCATTCTACTCTTACAAACCCTAGGAACTACAAGTAAGCCTGCAGTCTGAGAGCGAAGCGCTCTATTGGGGTGATATGGTACTACAAGGTCCCTAAGATAAGATGGGACCTGATTATTCAAAACCTTATAAGTAAGAAGAAGAATTTTAAATTCTATTCTAGAATTAACAGGAAGCCAATGAAGAGAGGCCAATATGGGTGAGATATGCTCTCTCCTTCTAGTCCCCGTCAGTACTCTAGCTGCAGCATTTTGAATTAACTGAAGGCTTTTTAGGGAACGTTTAGGACAACCTGATAATAATGAATTACAATAGTCCAGCCTAGAGGAAATAAATGCATGAATTAGTTTTTCAGCATCACTCTGAGACAAGACCTTTCTGATTTTAGAGATATTGCGTAAATGCAAAAAAGCAGTCCTACATATTTGTTTAATATGCGCTTTGAATGACATATCCTGATCAGAAATGACTCCAAGATTTCTCACAGTATTACTAGAGGTCAGGGTAATGCCATCCACAGTAAGGATCTGGTTAGACACCATGTTTCTAAGATTTGTGGGGCCAAGTACAATAACTTCAGTTTTATCTGAGTTTAAAAGCAGGAAATTAGAGGTCATCCATGTCTTTATGTCTGTAAGACAATCCTGCAGTTTAGCTAATTGGTGTGTGTCCTCTGGCTTCATGGATAGATAAAGCTGGGTATCATCTGCGTAACAATGAAAATTTAAGCAATACCGTCTAATAATACTGCCTAAGGGAAGCATGTATAAAGTGAATAAAATTGGTCCTAGCACAGAACCTTGTGGAACTCCATAATTAACTTTAGTCTGTGAAGAAGATTCCCCATTTACATGAACAAATTGTAATCTATTAGACAAATATGATTCAAACCACCGCAGCGCAGTGCCTTTAATACCTATGGCATGCTCTAATCTCTGTAATAAAATTTTATGGTCAACAGTATCAAAAGCAGCACTGAGGTCTAACAGAACAAGCACAGAGATGAGTCCACTGTCCGAGGCCATAAGAAGATCATTTGTAACCTTCACTAATGCTGTTTCTGTACTATGATGAATTCTAAAACCTGACTGAAACTCTTCAAATAGACCATTCCTCTGCAGATGATCAGTTAGCCGTTTTAGAATATGTGAAGTTGTTTTGAAGTAATCATTCAAAGCCTATATAAAGGGAAATTTTGATCTACGATCTAGATCCGGAACTGGATCACCTCCAAAATTCAGTGGAGTCTTCCATGCCCAACTTTCTATCCATGGTGAAAATTTGGTGAGAATCTGTGAATTAGTTTTGACGTAATCCATCAAAGCCTATATAAAGTGAAACTTGATCCAGACTCTGGATCCGGATCTAGATCACCTCCAAAATTTAATGGCTTCTTCCATAGTCTAATAAGCATCTGTGCTGAAAATTTCATCAAAATCCCTGCAGTAGTTTTTACGTAATCCTGCTAACAGGCAGAGAGACAGATGAATATATAAATGCCAATAATTTTATTACGTCCTTGGCGGACATAACTTGTGAGAGATGTGTCTGAAGACCCCAGAACAACTTAGTGAATGACTTAGGCAAGCCAGGAATTGTAGGTTCAAGGACCATACTCACTCAAGTCCAGGATAGGAATGGACTGTGAGGTTGCAGACCAAGAAAAACGCCACTTCTGAAGAAATGGTAAATGCACTGTATTTATATAGCACTTTTCCATCTGCGTTAGACACTCAAAGTGCTTTACAATAATGCCTCACATTCACCCTGATGTCAGGGTGCTGCCATACAAGGTGCACACTACACACCGGGAGCAACTCGGGGATTAAGGACCTTGCCCAAGAGCCCTTGGTGATTTTCCAGTTAGGCTGGGATTTGAACTGAGGATACTATTAGGCCAACGCTTAACCACTAGACCATCACCTCCACCAAAGAAAACACACTTTTAAGCCAGACTGAAATATGCTACGGACAACCTGGAGAAAGATTATGCGTACTGGAAGTGTGTCCTTTGGTCAGATGAGATGAAACATAACATGACATCGCCTTTATTGTCCATATACACATTCAACAAAATTTGTCCTCTGCATCTAACCAACCTAACTCCAGTTAAACACAATTCAACCACTAGGAGCAGTGGGCAGCCACAGTCCGGCGCCTGGTGACCAGCTCCAGATGTAGAGGCATTGCCTTGGTCAGGGCCAGAGAATGGAACAGACCCTAAGGGCCCCATCACACAGTACGAATAAGTACAAATCAGGGCGAATCACAGCAGAACAGCTCATATGAGCGAACCATGAAAACACTGAGCCAACGGGCAGACATGAATGATCCCGCTGCAACAGTTTTGTGCATGTGACGATGTACACGACCATGGACGACACCATCGCAGCGGGAACACAGTGTGAGCAGCTGGGGCATGTATAACCACATTGCGCAGCTGCTGTGAAAAAAAAAGAAAAATACATGCCACCCACGGGATTTGAACCTGCAGTTTACAAAAGCGCTGATTGCCAGCCAGAAACTTTATCACTGCACTACCATTGCTGGCCCGTTAAATGGTGTGGAAACATGCCTGAAATCATCAAGGACATGGATGAGGTGCAGTGTGTCCAGCCGCTGCAGCTCAGTGCAAAGGCAAAAGATGTTTTATATATTTCCACGTGAGGACAGCAGGCAGAGACATGCGCCTCACGTAGGAATGTTGGAAGTTCATGTCCTTCAAAGCACGGTATGTGTTCTCCAGCTGGGACATCCAGGAACAGAGCTCACAACAGCAGCGGCTGTAAGCGGACACCCCCCCACCGCCCCGACCAACGTGTCACTCTGTGTTATGTGGTCAATCATTTTCGTTATTTGTTATGTAATTGCGTATGTAGGTATTGTCATAATTATTTATATACCTGTCCTGGCGGTGGTTTATGTGTTTGTAATGTGTGCACTGAGCATCATCCAGCTGTCAGTGTGTTGTGATCAGCTGACGGGCCCCTCCCTGGGCTGTTTGCGCTCAGACCTGGCTGTCCCCCATGTGATCAGATCTGTACATATATATAAACATTTTATTAAGTGTGCCCCCCGGCACACCACATGTGTTGGAGGGAGCACGACACACACGCACACAGATGAGACACATGCACCACATGTGTTGCTTTTTGCAATGCCACAGAAAGTAATCGTCTACTGACTGTTTTCATGTTAATATCGCAAATGGCCACACATTTTCTAAGTGCCAAGCAAGCGGTGTTAGATGTTTGTGTGTATCAGCTGGAAATTGGCTGACACCTACTGCAAGAGGGATCAAATGGGCTCGCACACGCTGCCTTTCAGCCACTGGCGTGTGCAAATAGTTGTAGCAACAGGTGTACAAGACGTTGGAGGCAGTTACGATTTTACACGTTTTGCATACTATGTGTGAAGGGGCCCTAAGTAAGTACATTTTTTAAACTAGAGCTCTTTGGCCATGGAGAAACTGCTTCTGTTTGGAGAAAGAAACCCAAAGAACACTGTGCCCACAATGAAACACAGCAGTGGAAGTATTACTGTATGCTGTGGTGATGCTTCTGTGGATCTGGAACTGGGAATTTCTTTAAGGTGGGAGGAAACATGAAGAAAGAAGGATATGTGAAGATTTAGAAAGACTGCCTCAAGCAGTCAGCAGCAAAACTGGGTCTGGGTGGTGACCTTGTCTTCCAACATAATAATGAACCAAAACATGCATGGCTCCTAGTGAAGAACTATCTCCAGAAGACCAAAGTGAATGTTACTGACTGAGCTGCACAAAGCTCTGTCTTGAATCCCACTAAAAATCAGTGAGGTGAACTGAAGACCAGTGTCCGTGCCAGAAGACCATCAAAGCTGGAGGAGCTTGAAATATTTTCCAAAGAAGAACAGGCTGGGATTCCACAGGAGACATTTTATTTATTTCATTTATACAGGGCCAAATCACAACAAAGTTGCCTCAAGGCGCTTCACACAAGTAAGGTCTAACCTTACCAACCCCCAGAGCAACAGTGGTAAGGAAAAACTCCCTCTGAGGAAGAAAGCTCAAGCAGACCAGATTCAAAAGGGGTGACCCTCTGCTTGAGCCATGCTAGAGACACAAATTACAAAACAATTCACAAAATGAACATACAGGAAATGTTGCCGGTGCACAGGACAGGAGGGTTACAGAAACAGACACCACAGCCGACTCTAGATGGAGCTGCACCTCAAACAGACAATCAGAAAGGCAACAAATACAGTATAATTTGTCAGCATTAAGCAACAAGGCAAACAGAAGAAATACTAAGGTTATCACTGGCCACTAGCCCTAAACTTCACTAAAAGATCCAGACTTTAGATAAAGTTGAGGCCACGGCACGCTCCGTTTACTAATAAAATGAATTAAAAGAGTAAAAAGCGTAGAAGTATACTATGCCAGTATGCTAGCCATACGAAAGGGAAAATAAGTGCATCTTAAGTCTGGACTTGAAAGTCTCCACAGAATCTGACTGTTTTATTGATGCAGGGAGATCATTCCACAGAACAGGGGCACGATAAGAGAAAGCTCTGTGACCCACAGACTTCTTATTCACCCTAGGGACACAAAGTAGTCCTGCACCCTGAGAACACAGACCCCGGGCCAGTATGTAGAGTTTAATTAGGTCAGCTAAGTTGGGAGGTGCCAGTCCATTGAACAATTTCATAGGCTCGTAGCAGAACCTTAAAATCTGATCTCACTGGGACAGGAAGCCAGTGAAGAGACGCCAAAATGGGTGTAATGTGGTCAAACTTTCAGCTTCCTCTCAAAAATCTGGCAGCAGCATCTTGAACAATTTGGAGATCCCTAATGCTGGAAAATAGAACATTGCAGTAGTCCAATCTAGAATAGAACAGAATAATTCTTTATTGTCCACCGAGGTGGAAAATTGTCTTCGGCTCACCAGCACAAAAAGACAGCACTAAAATACAAACATTGTCACAGATAAAAACATACAACCCCAATTCCAGTGAAGTTGAGACATTGTGTAAAATGTAATAAAAACAGAATACAATGATTTGCAAATCCTCTTCAACCAATATTCAATTGAATACACCACAAAGACAAGATATTTAATGTTCAAAGTGATAAACTTTATTGTTTTGTGCAAATATTTACTCATTCTGAAATGGATGCCTGAAACACGTTTCAAAAAAGTTGAGACAGGGCAACAAAAGACTGGGAAAG